>NW_021130654.1:0-175679 GCF_004193835.3 Ostrinia furnacalis
CTAGAGCGGATTCAGCATAAATATCAACGGCGAGCACATCACCCAGACAACAGACGATATCGATCGTAGTCATGGCCGAGATCGTGGACGATCTAGGCACAATGCTCGATGGCCTCAATAGAGTATCTCAACGAGTGGGTCTCAAAATGAACATGGACAAGATTTAAAAATCATGTCTAAAGACCGTGTTGCACCCACTCCTCTAAAAGCTGGAGGACCCCAGCTTCTAGCTCCCAAGGAGGAGTACCAGTGAGGACGCACGCCGCAGCGTGCCCTACCGTGCGGTAGGTCCTTGCGACCCTCTGCGCTATGGCCCGCTGGGGTCTGCGCAGAAGGGCAGCATTCTCCCTCTTGTTGAGTGCGTCCGCCCAGACTGGGGCGCCATACAGCGCCATGCTCCTCAGAACGCCGGCATAAAGTCGACGACACCTCGTTTGTGGCCCTCCCAAATTCGGGAGGAGCCAACTCAGTACGCTGGCTGCCTTGAGGAGGCGTGGCGCTAGCCCGTTGAAGTGCGGGCTAAAATGCCACCTCCCGTCAAGCGTGAGGCCCAGATATTTCATTTGGCCTTTGACGTCAATCCTAACGTCCTCAACGCGTCGGGAGGGTCGCGCTGGCCCCGGAAAGAAAAGGGCCTCAGTCTACTCCAGCGCGACTTTCAGGCCGAGGCGTCGTATTCTGTGAGCGACTAATGTGCCGCCCGCCGACGCCAGCTGAGCCGCGGCCCCAAATGTCTTCTTCGGGCAGTGACCAGAGTGTCATCCGCATAGCATGTGACACTCATGCCCGCGAGAAGGACGCCCCGGAGGAGCCAGTTGAAGCCTAGGTTCCACAAGAGTGGACCGAGCACCGAACCTTGCGGAACCCCGCTGGCTACGCCGTGCCGTTTGAGCTGGCCGTCTTTGTTAACATACAGGACTTCGCGGTCCCGCAAGTAATCGGCCAGCAGCGCTCAAAGGTACTGAGGCACTCTGTGATGTTGAAGCGCCTAGAGTATGGTGGGATGAGGGATGGTATTGAAAGCGTTGGCTATATCGAATGATACAGCCAACACACCCTCAGACCTCTCCCTAGCCTCCACAGTGAAGCTTTTTAGCCTCTGAAGGGCGTCGACCGTCGACCTGTCATGTAAACCAAAGCAGTAATGCCAACGTCACGAAAATTAATTAGGTTTCACAATATCGAAATATGACGATTGAATGTGTAAACCAAAATAAGGCGAAGTTTTGAGGTGGTTTGAGTTTTGTTGCATAAAAATAATCTTAAAATTTTTTTTTTTCATTTTTTTATCGGGAGTGCTGGGCCCCTGGTCATAGTGGGCCCCTGGCCATAGTGGGCCCCTAGGCACTGGCCTAAAGTGCCTTATGGATAATACGGCACTGGCCGCGTCTTCAAGAAGGTAGGACGCAACGCCATATGGGTTAGAATGGTACTTCATTGCGCTATACCGCGCGCTACACGGGTCACACTTGGCTACACTGTGCGCTTCGCCGCCCGGCACTCGCTCGGCACGCGCACCGTGCTCAGCGAAGCCCAACGGCCGCGTCTTCAAGAAGGTAGGACGCAGCGCTACAGGGGCTAGAAGAACTGGCACTTCACGCGCTACACCGCGTTACAGGGATTAGAGTTCGCTATGCTACCCGGCATCGTGCTCAACGAGGAGGACGAGCCTGATGATGATTTAAGCCTGTTTGAATTTCACTCTAAACATTATCCTATCCTTTATTATTTATTCGAAATATTTAATTAACTAGATTAATAATGTATTAAAAATAATAAAAATTTAATGAGGATCATTTTGGTTTCGCATTAACAGACCGATAAAGGTGCGCAAGAAATCATGATTAAAGTTATGAAAAAATCCATCGATATACATTAATTAATATTCCCAACTAAAGTTACGTTGAGTTCACTGATACAGATTAAGATACGGACGTTGTTGGTGTAACAGAAATATTATTTATAAAATAAGGCCACGACAAACGTTTTAACCGAGTGTATAATCATCATCCCCAGTTCAACATGGGCGACTACATCTGGCGGACGTACACGGACGTGGAGCGCGAGGCGCGGCACTTCGGCGCGGGGCTGCGCGAGCTGGGCTGCCGGCCGCGCCAGAACCTCGTCATGTTCGCCGAGACGCGCGCCGAGTGGATGGTCGCGGCGCACGGCTGCTTCAAGCAGAGCATCCCGGGTGAGTGCGCGCGAGATCAGGCTACGTCTGGCGGACGTAGAATGGGAGAAGTAAATATATATCGCCTCATTCGCCGAGAGTGTAAAACTGACAGTAGTCGACAATAGTAAATTAATGACCACTGTTCACGTCTGGTAGACGTACATAAATGTAAAGTGATTGCGGCGAAAGCTTAACGTAGAATAAAAGAAGTAATAGATATCGCACATCCGCCGAGAGTCCAAAACTGACAGCAGTCAGTAAATTAGTGACTACTGTATACGTATGACAGGCGTACATAAATGTGACTAAGTGACTGCGGCGAAAGCTTGAGAGCTTGCTATGGGTTATTGAAATTCATTCTTAAGCTATTGCCAGTTACTAGAGATGGGTTATACTAGGTAAATTTGATACTAGGTGCACCTATTCCAAGTATTTATTAATACTTGATCCAAATACCTATTCCACCTAGTACGTAGTAATTTACCATACTTGACGCGACTAGTGCGGACTAATCCACGTATTATGACTTTAAAATACAATTTTCTTTGAAAAAATACCACATTTTTCTTTAATCGGTTTCGTATCTTCTCTTTTTTTAATAAATTTTTTTCTTGTAACCAAATGTTCCAATCTGCCCAGTGCATTAAACAAGTGTTTTGTGTGTTCAATTTCTTCTTTGTTAATTCTATCTGTGATAAAATCTGGTAAGCCGGCAGCAATTATATCGATAAGGGTCCCTTCATCTATTGTCTTTCTTACCTCTAGTAAAAGTTTCTCTTTTTTTACTGCATATTCTAATAAAGATCCTGATTGATACTTGAAAGATAAAGCATACTTGCTAGTAGTCCAACCTTTGCTGGCGTAGGTTTGCAAAAAACTCGATTTCCATTCTGACCATTCGGACTGTAAACCAAGCTTGATCATCATAGAAGAATACCAATCATTGCATGATTTCTCAAGAAATAATCTGAAGATTTCAATTTTTTCTTCATCTTGTGTAATATTGAATCTTTCACATTCTTTTTCAAATACGGACATCCACTGATATGCACTTGAGTTTTTCCCGTCAAACTTTTCTATTACAAACCTGTCTGCTAACTTTTTTATACTTTGCTTTTCTCTGTTTTGTTGACCTTCCACTAATTTTTCCAGAATTTTCACAATAGGATCTTCTGAACACTTTTTACTAGCAATAGCCAATTGTTCTTGGGTAGTTTCCTCTAGAAGCTGGTCTTGAAAAATCATGTTATCATCCTCATCCATGTAGGTTTGTAATATACCCTCTGTCATTTTTATCCAAACACCTCTGGATTGATATCTTTTTTTCAACGTATTTTTCACTGTAGTGAAGGTTTTCGAAGTTTGGATGTGTTTGTGTAGTGATACTGCTTGATACTCTTCAGGAATAAGGAAGACTTTGTCATCTTGTGTCGTAATTGAGGTTACAGCAATATAGTTGGATTTTCCGTCTGTTGATGGTTTCACTTCGAATGTAAATTTCAACTTTTCCATATTTTTGACAATAAATGTCGTTTTATAAGATGATTTCCAATATACTTTGTGATTTGGACGACACAGTCAAAATAACACAATTGAGTTTCTCTGTAAGAAAGAAAAAGATACAACCGTAGTATTAATAATGCAATTTGAAATTGAATAATAATGTTTTTGCTGGCTGTTGATTTATTGATATCCTCCCTTCATACTTCAACAGGCTATTCCTATCTCACACCTGCCTGCGCTCAAATTTGTTTGTCAGACAGAGACGGAGTGAATCTCTACGTTCGCACATAAGCTTAGTGAGAAATACGCGGTGCGCGTAATACACGACTACGGATTATGCAATAATAACCTCTATTTCTTTGATGGTAGGGTCGGAAATCGTGTAATTTAAAAAATACTAGGTGGACGACTACGGATTATGCAATAATAACCTCTATTACTTTGATGGTAGGGTCGGAAATCGTGTAACTTAAAAAATACTAGGCGGATCAAGTATTTTAAAAATTGGAATAGGTGCCACTTAGTACTGTAAAATACCTAGTGTGTGGATCTGTTCTAGTAAATACATCTCATCTCTACCAGTTACTACAGATATTGTGTTGCACTTCAAGCTGAGTCTTCTCATGGCTAAAGTGTTTTAAATAGTGTGGATAATTATCCAAAAAAACAAAAAAAAAAAACATCCATGCTGGTCGCAATGATATTAGGATTTAATTGATTTAAGTAGCTAGCTAATAAGTTAAACATTTCATAAAGAGTACATACCATAACCTAAAAGACTATAAATTTCATCAATAGTTTTCAAGGCGAGAGTGAATAGGCACTTACAGGGCAGATATGTACCATCCTAGACTGCATCTCACTTAACACCAGGTGCGATTGCGGTCAAATACCTGCCTTGTCTTGCATAAAAAAAATCCATTATTGGGATGTAAGTAAGCCCTTTTCTCGCACTTATACTCATCCTAAATATTCATGCTAATGAAACAAAACAAATTCCAGTGGTGACGATATACGCAACGCTTGGCGACGAGGCGATCGCGCACGGCATCAACGAGACAGAGGTGTCGACGGTGATCACGACGCACGAGCTGCTGCCCAAGTTCCGCAAGATCCTGGCCAAGACGCCGCGGGTCGACACCATCGTGTTCATGGAGGACCAGCTGCAGAAGACCGACCGCGACGGGTTCAAGCCCGGCATACGCATCGTGGCCTACAAGGAGGTCGTCGAGATGGGCGCTAATTCCAAAATCGGTGAGTTCGGACTGCTTGTTGCATTTGAAAGTGGGGTAACGTAATGTAAAGTACAGCACAATGCAGTCATGTAACTTAGAATGTTTGTAAAAATATTTAAAAAATAAATTTACTTCTGTGTGCAGCCGCCAATTTTGGAAAAGAGGCCCATAATATTGACTTAAGTTTTTTTGCGATGCGCCAGTTTTCTAATTTATTGTTTAAATGTTAGGACGTGTAAGGCCCAGTTTCCACCAACGCGGAGCAGAGAGACATGTCGAACTAATTTTTCTATAGAAATTGGGGAAGAGACGTAAAGCCCGGTCTGTGAGCACGTAGAATTTTGTTCAATGACCCCAAGCTTATCGCTCGCGCGTAATTATGTTGCTATCGCGCTCGCACACTCACTGCGGGCGCCCGTCGCACAGTCGCGACAGCAATATAATTAAGGATGGGTAGCATTGGGGTCATTGGACAAAATTCTACGTGCTCACAGACCAGACTATAGAGATAATGAAATCTGATTGGTTATTCAACTTCTTCGCTTCGTTCCGCCTTGGTGGACAGGGCCTAAGTGTTTTGTAAAAGAATGAGTTCTGATATTTACTTCATGTGCATTACAGAGACGGTGCCTCCCTCGCCGTCGGATACGGCCATCGTGATGTATACGTCAGGCTCCACAGGCGTGCCCAAGGGCGTGGTGCTGTCCCACCGCAACATGATTGCCACGCTCAAGTCCTTCGCCGACGCCGTGCCCATCAGAGAAGACGACATCCTGATGGGCTTCCTGCCTCTTGCCCACGTCTTTGAATTATTGGCTGAGAGCATCTGCATCATTGCTGGTGAGTTCAGATCATCCACTTGCCATAGCAACGACGTAAACGCAACATAATCGTCATGCTGAAGTCCTTCGCTGCTGCCGTGCCCATCAGAGAAGACGATATCCTGATGGGCTTCCTGCCACTTGCCCACGTCTTTGAACTCCTGGCTGAGAGCATCTGCATCATTGCTGGTGAGTTCAGATCATCCACTAGCTCGCTAAAGCAACTTGGCGTAACTTGATCGCCACGCTCAAATCCTTCGCCGACGCCGTGCCCATCAGAGAAGACGACATCCTGATGGGCTTCCTGCCACTTGCCCACGTCTGAGCTATTGGCTGAGAGCATCTGCATCATTGCCGGTGAGTTCAGAGCATCCACTAGCTTGCTAAAGCAACTTGACGTAACTTGATCGCCAAGCTGAAGTCCTTCGCTGACGCCGTCTCTATCAGAGTAGACAAAAACTTGATTGGATTCCTGCCACTTGGCGCTCATCTTTGAAATACTGGCTGAGAGCATCTGCATCATTGCTGGTGAGTTCAGAGCATCCACTAGCTCGCTAAAGCAACTTGACGTAACTTGATCGCCACGCTGAAATCTTTCGCTGATGCCGTCCCCATCAGAGAAGACGACATCCTGATGTGCTTCCTGCCACTTGCCCACGTCTTTGAGCTATTGGCCGAGAGCATCTGCATCATTGCTGGTGAGCCTTTAAACTCCAGAACTGTTTTTCACCTTGTTTTGTCAAGGGTGCCGTCTCAGAAGTCTTGCTTGACTGAACGGTAATAAAAATCAGAAAGATTCAATACCGTTATCACTCGGCTGGGTCGCTAAGCTAGAGCACAACACTTATGACGTTTGGTTCTGCCGCTATTGGGACCCGTTTCCAAGTGCCACACCGCCATTCTAAATTATAACCTAACCAAGTATTTACACATATCTTATCTCCGCAGGCGTCCCTATCGGCTACTCGACGGCGCTGACGATGCTGGACTCGTCCAACAAGATCATGAAGGGCACGAAGGGCGACGCCACCACGCTGCAGCCGACCTGCCTCACCACCGTACCGGTCAGTACAATAGACAGTTTGACACCATACCCCAATAATTCGAAACCACAACTGTTTTAAAAAGACTCTTCATACTGGTCTTAAAAACCTAATTTATTTTAAATTACCTGTAAATTTCGATTTTTGTTTGAATTGTAATTAAAAAAGTAGTTTAATTGGGTTGACAAAATAATGACGTCACTTGCTTGTAGTGCCATACAAAATCTATGGGAGAGTTTCGTTTTGACAGTTTAAAAAGTACGTCAATTGACTGTGGTATCAACATGTCTATTTCATTGATAACCATCACTGGTGTTTGCTTTTGTTTACGGAATTGCGCTAACTAAAGGTTCGTCCAAACCAACGCGTGCAGCCTGCGTGCGCGATGGCGATGGCGATTCTACTGACAGACTGCTCGCTGACCGTCGGCGCTGACAGATTCATCATCAATATCTATGTAATCGATGGAAACGTTACTGAGTGTCGCTCATCGCTCGGCGACGACGCTTCTTATGGTGCGTCCACACTGGGCGAACGGGCTTGGGCGGCACGCTGGTCATCCTGCTCACCTTGCTCTTGAGTGAGCAGGATGTCGAGTATGCCGCGCGAGCCCGTTCGCCCAGTGTGGACGCACCATTATATTTCGGTGCCGACGGTCAGCGTGGGTCATCGTGCGTCAGCGTGATTCTAACCAGTCGTAGACTAAAAGTCCTGTCATTCGCTAGTGGCTTAAAAAGTGGCGCCAACTGGCGAACGTTGTTGCGGTGGGAACAACGTTCGCCACACACAAACATTCACTAACATGGCGCCACTCTAGAATCATTACAACCTCATCACATGAATAACGTTCGTGTGTTGCAGCTGATCCTGGACCGCGTGAGCAAGGGCATCACGGACAAGGTGTCGAAGAGCGGCGAGTTCGCGGGCGCCTTCTTCCGCTGGGCCTACTCCTACAAGCAGGCCTGGATGCGCCGCGGCTACGACACGCCCATCCTCAACCAGCTGGTGAGCTCATAATATGTTTGTATACTCTGGTCCGGGAGCACGTAGAATTTTGCGACTGTGGAACTGGCGCCCGCAGTGAGTGTGCGAGCGCGACAGCAACATAATTATGCGCGAGCGATTAGGATGGGTAGCTTGGGGTCATTGGACAAAATTCTACGCGCTCCCGGACCAGAGTTTAGTCGGGTGGTGGATATGTACTTGACACCGTTTAGCAGTAATTATTCCAAGACGCTACTTCTCCAAAAGAACAATTACTCATTCTGGGAGGAAAAAATGGACCTAGTTTTTAATTGCCGCATCCGTATTAATATATACAATATTTTTAGTGGAACTACATAGCATCGTCTTTTATCGTGTGTTCCGTTCGGCTCCTTGAAAAGGGCTCTTTGAAATTACACACCAACAACACTGCAATTTGAACCTTATCCCTTTACACAAAGGTCATTAATCAAAAATCAGTCAACATTTAGGCCCAGAACAGACGGTGAAACGCAACTGCAACGAAACTGCAACTTTCTGATGATTCTGATGAATGAAACTGAAACTGAAAGTTTCAAACCGGTCGCATAATGTGTGGTCTCTCAACGGACGCTATGGCAGAAACTTAGATGCAACTCAAAAGTAACTAGCAGTTGCAGTTGCGTTTTACCGTCTGTTCTGGGCCTTACAGTTACATTAGTAACGTGATTGGTGTCGTTCAGATGTTCAGCAAGGTGCGCGGGCTGCAGGGCGGGCGGCTGCGGCTTTAGGCTAAGAACTGACGGCGCGATTTTCACCCGCGCCCGCGGCGGTTGTGTTTTATTTCAAAACTCACAGGAGCGGCTATTTGCGCAGTTATTCTAAGAACTCACGGCGCGATTTTCACTCACGCCCGCGTGAAAATCGTGCCGTGCGCTAAGTCACTGGTACAAAATGGTCGCCCACATCGGGCTGTTTTGGCTGCGGTTACCGCGGTCCGCGCGATTCTACTAGTTGCCCGCCGGTGCCGCGGGACCCGCATAAAACCGCGCCCGCTGCGGGCGAAAACCGCGTCGTGAGTTGTGCATAAGTTTTTACATATTATGTTGTTCAAACAGTTCACATGTTCAAACAGAGGGATAATAAATGTGTGTATTCCCAGATGTTCAGCAAGGTACGCGGCTTGCTGGGCGGGCGGCTGCGGCTGCTGCTGTCGGGCGGCGCGCCGCTGTCGCCCGACACGCACGCGCAGCTGCGCATCTGCCTGTGCTGCGACGTCGTCACCGGCTACGGGCTCACCGAGACCACCTCCTGCGCCACCGTCATGGACTTCGCCGACAGGTACGGGACTGTTCCCACATCTGCCTGTGCTGCGACGTCGTCACCGGCTACGGGCTCACCGAGACCACCTCCTGCGCCACCGTCATGGACTTCGCCGACAGGTACGGGACTGTTCCCACATCTGCCTGTGCTGCGACGTCGTCACCGGCTACGGGCTCACCGAGACCACCTCCTGCGCCACCGTCATGGACTTCGCCGACAGGTAGCCATGACCATGACCGGGACCCGTGTCTACTATAGTCTGGTCGCCGAGCACGTAGAATTTTGTCCAATGACCCCAAGCTACCCATCCTTATCGCTCGCACGTAATAATATTGCTGTCGCGACTGTACGACGGGCGCCCGCAGTGAGTGTGCGAGCGCGACAGCAACACAATTACGCGCGAGCGTTAAGGATGGGTAGCTTGAGGTCACTGTACGAAATTCTATCTGCTCGACGACCGGACTTTAGCCGCGAAATAATGTCTAGGCCGTAAACCATGGACAATAACTCAAAATTTCGTCCCAAAGACTGAAGGAAACCCTCAGATTTTAGTGGATGAGCCTACCCACTGCACTATGCCCACCACTGGCGTATGTAAACGAAACGGTGCTCGACTCTGATACAAGTTAAATTACACCATATTGTTGACGACATTGAGTTTTATAAATACCGTCGCGAAGAAAACTTTTTGTACTATCGGCAACAGTGTTAACTGCCCATTGCCAGTGATGTCATCTCGTTCTATCGCAAAGAATCACCATTTGATGAGAGCCAGAGCAAAAACGGAAATGGATAGTTAACAGTGTGGCCGTGTGTACATAGTACATATTATTATTCTGTGGTGTTAATAACATTTCGTTCTGTGCAGGTCGACGGGCCGCGTGGGCGCGCCCACCACGGGCACAGACATCAAGCTCGTTAATTGGGAGGAGGGCAACTACCGCGTCACCAACAAGCCCTTCCCGCAGGTAACTATACCACATGTCATCGTTCGTTCGTTCGTTTCAGCCAAATGACGTCCACTGCTGGACAAAGNGAACAAAGGCCTCCTCCAAGGTTTTCCACAATGCACGGTCCTGCGCTGCCCGCATCCAGGCTCTTCCCGCGACCTTTACGAGATCGTCGCTCCACCTAGTAGGAGGCCTGCCCACGCTACGTCTTCCAGCCCGTGGTCGCCACTCGAGAATTTTTCTGCCCCAACGGCCATCGTCTCTACGAGCTATGTGCCCCGCCCACTGACACTTGGTTTTAGCAATTCTGCGAAACCACAATGGCATACGAATATCTAATGAGTGAACAAACGGACTCATTCAACTCCCATTCAGCCACGCCATGTTGCATGTGGAATGAGTGAAGGAACGAGTTAAGGGACGAACTCATCCTACTTCCTTTCAGCCATGTCATATTCCATGTTGAATGAGTGAACGACCTCATTCAATCATTCAGTCCATTCGTTTTTAAATTATGGTAGTTCGTTTCACTAGTTGTAATAGCCTGAAATGAATTTTCAGTTACAGTATTTTCTTATTAACATTTTACTAAAATCCGGTCGCCGAGCACGTAGAATTTCGTCTAATGACCCCAAGTTACCCATTCTCATCGCACGCGCGTAATTACAGCCTTGGCCAAAAGTATTGAGCACCCATGTTATTTATTAATTTTGAAGGAATTATACATGTGTCTGAATCAAAACAGTTTTTAACAGTTTTATATTGTTTATTTACAACAAAAAAATAATACTTTGTTGGACCACCCTTCGCCTTAATTACTGCAGAAATTCTTTTTGGTAAAGATTGTACTAATTTATTACAATCGTCACATGTTAAAGCGTTCCACTCTTCTCGCAAGCGATGTTTTAGGTCTTCTTTTGTTATTATTGAATGGCGCCGGACCTTGCGCTTCAATAGACCACACAAATGCTCGATGAGGTTCAGGTCTGGTGACTGGGCAGGCCATTCAAGCAGCTCGATGTTATTGTCACTAAACCAAGCCATCTTTCGGTCAGCTTTGTGACAAGGTGCGTTATCCTGCTGGAATTTGACGCTCTTCATGTTGATGTCACCAAAAAGTGTTGTAAACGAGGGCAGAAGTGCGGATTCAAGAGCGTTTATGTACTTTGTAGAGTCCATGCGTCCTTCACACACAAACATTTCCCCAACTCCTGCGGCGCTCATGCACCCCCAGACCATCACACTGCCGCCGCCGCGTTTGACGGTAGGTACCACACACTCCGGGGTAAATTCTTCGTCTACTCGACGACGGACAAATGTCACACCAGGTGTGCCAACAATCTGTAAAGTAACGAAATTTTGTTAAGTGTTTTTCGGTCCAATATTTATTTTTACAAATATAGTTTTATAATATTATTGTCGCGTATTGTTATTACATGATATTGGCTAACTTACCTCAAAGTTTGATTCATCTGACCACACAATGTTTTTCAAATCTTCCTCAGTGAAAGTTTGGTATTTTAAAGCCTACTCGTAACGAGCTGTTTTGGTCTTTTCTGAGAGCCATGGCTTCTTTCTGGCTGTATAGCCCTTAAGCCCAGCTTCTTGGAGTCTTCTGCGAGTTGTTCTTGCAGAAATTGGCGTATTAATTTCAGCTGATAACTCAGCAGCGAGGTCGGAAGAAGTTTTTTTATGATTTTTCAAAGACTAACAATACTACAGTATCATAGCTAAACATCTCGAAACGTGTTTTATTGCACGTTGTGCCGTGAGTTTATGTTTCAAAACCTGTCAAGGAAAGGTTTTTATCAAATATCTTTGAGTATCTTTTATAGTTATCATGTATAAGCAGTATTTAGGGGGTGCTCAATACTTTTGGCCAAGGCTGTATAATGCTGTCACGCTCGTACACTCACTGCGGCCGCCCGTCGCACAGTCGGGACAGCAATATAATTGCGTGCGAGTGTTAAGGATGGGTAGCTTGAGGTCATTGGACGAAATTCTACGTGCTCACAGACCGGGCTTTAGTTCGTTTCACTAGTTGTAAATATCCTTAAAAATTCAGTAACAGTATTTTCTTATGAAATCTGTATAGGCTTACATTTTACGAGGACTAGTAGCGATATAATTTACAGTTCATGACCATTCGCCATTATAATTTAAGTTGCGTATACAAACACTGAAGCCATGTATTCATTAGGCAACATTTGTTGATAAACACTGTTTATAAACTGTTAATAAACAATGTTTCATCATCTTTGTAAACAGTTTATAAACAGTCCATAAACATAGGTTATGAAACATTGTTATACATTTTGCCGTGCTCCCCGCTTTGAGTGGAGAGCAAGTGTGGACGGCCAAGTTTCTCCATGTTTCACACTAAAGCCTGGTCCGTGAGCACGTAGTAATATAATTTTGTTGCTGTCGCGCTCGCACACTCACTGCGGGCGCGCGTCGCACAGTCGCGACAGCAATATAATTACGCGCGAGCGACAAGGATGGGTAGCTTGGGGTCATTGGACGAAATTCTACGTGCTTGGCGACCGGACTAGTCGCAGCGATATAATTTACACTTCATGACCATTCGCCATTATGATTTAAGCTGCTTATACTGTTTTTGCACGTGGACTAACCATGCTTATGGTCGCAGGGTGAGATCGTGATCGGCGGCGAGTCGGTGGCGGAGGGCTACTACAAGAACCCCGAGAAGACGAAGGAGGAGTTCGTGGAGGCCGACGGCATGCGCTGGTTCAAGTCCGGCGACATCGGCGAGCTGCACCACGACGGATGCATCAAGATCATCGGTCTGTCACATCTTTATGAAATACTAGCTTTCGGTCCGCGGCTTCGCCCGCGTGGAATTTTGTCTGTCACAGAAAAACTATCGCGCGTGTCCCTATTTCAAAAACCGGGATAAAAACTATCCTATGTCCTTTCCCGGGACTCAAAATCGGTTCAGTGGTTTAGGCGTGAAAGCGTGACAGACAGACAGTTACTTTCACATTTATAATATTAGTATAGATTCCATTGATTGAGTTTCCACATTTTATTGATTTTGACTCTTATTTCAAAGGCTGTAAGATAGTGATTTATTGTGACTGAAAAGTTTTGGTGAAATTGTGCATTCAACAACACTTACTATTCAATGTATTAGGTAACTGAGAGAGGACCAAACTTTTTGGAAGACTATTCGCTTTGTTATCTCATAAATGCATTATAACAAATGTGAATGTCAGTGGCGTAGCGTGCCTTAGCCCCTCCTATATCAAAATGTGTTTGGGGGGCTATTAAAAAAGCATTGCAAAATTAAAGAACTTCCCTCTGCAGATGCCTACTCTGTCTAGCCGAAAAAGTTTGGCACACCCCTGTTTTCCTGGAGTCCCGTATTATTGATATGATGGTAGCTATGTCCCTATGAGCAAATTGAGTAGTTGATCTAATCATTGGTGTTGCATTCGCCACGTAGATAAAGTCCATCAAGCAAAAGAAATAACAAAATTATCGTTATTTGTATATACTAATTTGTACTTACAAATCGTCAAATTAATGCTCTTAAGTTCTCATTCTTTTTTTGCCTTACCAGCACTTTGAGACAAATATTTGGCAAGTGCTGAGAAGAAGCGCCGCAACAAACTCAGTCACCACTGTCTGCCGGTTTAAAAATATAAAAAAGTAGTAACTAGGAAGTTACAATACATTCAGAAGCAAGTTACTTACCACGCGTTCCCGTTGATAGAAGGTGGCCTTAAGACTCATCAATCGGGCGCGCAAGCTCACGCCAGACGTTTGTAGTGGGCAATTTTTAGTGTATGGCTGTATCGTAAACGTGCGTGTGTCCCCGCAGACCGCAAGAAGGACCTGGTGAAGCTGCAGGCGGGCGAGTACGTGTCGCTGGGCAAGGTGGAGGCCGAGCTCAAGACGTGCGCGCTGGTCGAGAACATCTGCGTCTACGGAGACTCCACCAAGACCTACACCGTCGCGCTCGTCGTGCCGCACCCGCAGCGCTTGCAGGTAACAACCCACAATAATAAAGGACCTAGTCAAAACGCACTTTAAAATCGCAAACCCATCGCAAACCAGTCGCAAACAAATAAACAAATCGCAAAAGAGGTCGATTACATAAAAGGCTTAGTCAAACGGCAAAAAATAGAATCGCAAAGCCCTACCTATCGATAATATAATCGAAAGACTGGATTGAAATTTCCCATACAAAGGCTTAGCCAACATGCATTTAAGACTCAATCAAAATCGAATCGAATCGCAAAAGCCGCCATTTTCATTGCGATTTCTAAAACCCCGGTGATAAGCTTCGATTCGATCGAAAAACAATAGGGTGAGTTGCACCACCTAACTTTGACCGTAACTATGACGTTAACCGGTGTTTTATGTATGGAGTTTGACAGATTTTAGACGTTTGTCAAAGTTAAACTAAGATGGTGCAACCCACCCTAAGGCTGTTTTGACAAATCCGTATCGCGATGTCGTTATGACAGTTAGTTTGACAGCGAAGCATAGACGTAAACAGAGAGCAGAAAGAAGGAAGAAACTAATTTAAAAAAAAGCCAAAAAAAGTAAAAAGAATCGCAAAGTCATAGACATTTTTTAACTTTTATTCGATTTTGAATGAACTTTTATATCGCCGCGTCGTTGGTGGTTCAATGTGCATTTTGGCTGCCATTTTCCGATCGAATCGAATTACTGGTGACGCGGCGACTGACATTAGTGAAAACTTTCTATTGGTTTGCGATGGCATTTTGACTAGACCCACTGGTGTTGTGCCCTGAGTGCCCAGGCAACTGCACTCAGGAGGATTTGATGAATGATGCTGACAACGCCACTCTTGTGGCGGAATTTTGAGCTGACACTGTGTAGGTTTGTTGTCGACACAAAAAGAAGAAGAAGAATAAAGGACCATTACGATCCATACAGAGTTGTGTTCATCATCATCATCATCTCAGCCGTAGGACGTCCACTGCTGAACATAGGCCTCCCCCAATGCTTTCCATGTTGCCCGGTTGGTAGCGGCCTGCGTCCAGCGCCTTCCTGCTACCTTTATGATGTCGTCGGTCCACCTTGTGGGTGGACGTCCCATAAGTTTTCCGGTACGCGGCCTCCACTCCAGAACCTTGCTGCCCCATCAGTCGTTGATCCGTTTCCCGGCTTTTAAGCTTAAGGAGAAGCCACACGGTACGGTGCGGTCGCGTCGCATCGCCGGAGCGGTGCCGCTCCACACACTGTACAGCAATGGGGAAAAATGTTTGCGGTGCGGCGCCGCTTCACACCGTGTGGCATCTCCCTAACCTTTATCGCTATCGTGGGTGGCTAAACGTAATTCACAAGAACCATAGAGAAAATAAATGTGCATATCATAGAAAATAATGTGGTTTTGATTTCGCAGGAGCTGGCGGCGCGCGAGGGGCTGCCGCCGATGGAGTTCGAGCAGCTGTGCCGCGCGCCCGCCGTGGAAAAGGCCGCGCTGCGCGAACTCGCCGACCACGCGCTCAAGTGTGAGTGCACCCTTAGCTTTTATTTCGGATGGTGTAAAACCCGGTCCGTGAGCACGTAGAATTTTGTCCAATGACCCCAAGCTACCCATCCTTATCGCTCGCGCGTAATTATATTGCTGTCGCGACTGTGCGACTGGTACCCGCAGTGAGTGTGCGAGCGCGACAGCAACATAATTACGCGCGAGCGATAAGGATGGGTAGCTAGGGGTCATTGGACAAAATTCTACGTGCTCACGGACCAGACTATAGATAGTGTCCACGAGGATGCGCCCCACGAATTTTTGGTCGAGGGAAGTGCGGGGTGCGGGGAGTTTAACATTATCTAATAGCCATGGACGGCTTTTCTAGTAAAATAGAAAAAAGCAAGAGGGCTCTCGACCACAACGAAGCAACACTCGACCTAGCCCGATGTGCATCACCATACCTATTTATTTGTATAGACTACTGGTAGTCGTGGATGACTTTCCAGCTTCAAGGTTAACCTCAAAATTTAAGCTACACCCACCCCACTCCACACCGGTTGACATTCCCATTGGCATTCCCAATATGCAGTTTCGAAACATTAACAATGTACCTTACTTTGTTTTTAAATACATAGATTGTAACGAATATAAATCCGCAGGCGGTCTGGAGCGCTTCGAGGTGCCGCTGGCCGTGAAGCTGGTGACGGAGGTGTGGTCGCCCGACATGGGGCTGGTCACGGCCGCCTTCAAGATCAAGCGCAAGGACATACAGGAGCGCTACAAGGACGACATCAAGCGCATGTATGCGTCCTGAGCGCAACACCTTCTGTTTACCGCCGCCCGCCCCGCGGACTGAGATTAAAGTAGTGCAGGGATGGCGAACCAATGGCACGCGCCACAATATTTAGGGCACGCCCACCTATCACAAAATCTACTATATAAAAATAAGTCGGGTTTTCCTCCCTGACGCTATAACTCCAGAACGCACGAACCGATTTCCACGGTTTTGCACTCGTTGGAAAGGTCTCGGTCTCCGTGAAGTTTATAGCAAAGAAAATTCAGGAAAAATTTCAACAGAAAAGCGGTAAGAGGGTAAAACGGGATCCACGCGTACGAAGTCGCGGGCGACCGCTAGTTCACTATAAAATAATGTGTTTTATACATATAAGGGCTATCGTATTTGCCCTCATCAGTTAGTGCCACTGTTGAGTAAAGTCATGTCACTCGCCAGTGGCACCACTTGTACTATACCCCTCATTGATAGCATTAGGTGATATTTGATGGCACGTCTAAGACTTTATCAAGCATTTTTTTCGGAAGTGGCACGTTGATACATAAAGGTTCGCCATCCCTGAAGTAGTGTAACGTTCGTGTGGATCCAATATCCCGGCGCTAGGTGTGAAGATATTATTATTCTCCTGTTGTTATTTTACTGAATTCGGCGGCCTGGACCGCGCGGTGCCGCGTGGGCTCTGGGCTCTCGAGCTATAGAATGGATGGACTGACTGGAAATTTGCCTAGCCTTTGAGCGTTTGTTTATAAATAGATAAGTACGTCGATAAGGATTCAGCTAATAATTAAGATTCGTCAACCCGATCTTGTACTTATTTATGTAAACGAATGCTCAACTGAAATGTGTGCGCCATTTTTGAGAATGTTTTAAACAGAATTCTGAAAATTACATTGGTTTAAATTAGATGATGTAAGTTTTGTGGGGCGGGTCGCTTACGCCCGGGCCGCGGCCGGGCTTGTAGATGTAAATGTAAATTATGTATTTATTGTTCGCGAGAGTAGCCGCAACGAGTCGCATCACACGCCGACGGCGAGTTACGTTTCTGTATTTAGTTTCGCTAAGACTTGTACATATTTGTTTCGTTCTAAATACTGTAGTTGCTACTTTTGGGATGCGAAATTGCGCGAGTGCGGATGGATGGTGTTTTATTATTAACTATAGTTGAATTTTGTCTCGAATCAGTAGTTTTCGTATTTAAAAGACAAACTGTCAAAACTACTGAGTCGAACTATAAATCCGAGATTAGATCTGATCGAGTGGGCACATTCGTGCGAGTGGATGCGTGCGTGTGTACATTGGGGACATGAAAATTTTGTAGATATTGGCCTAGCGTCTCTAGTGTACGATAGTGGTCGTATGAAGCTCTTAAACTAATCGATTAGTACTTAGAGGTATGGGGTTACGTTTACCAAGTAATGTAATATTTGCAATAATAAGTTTTCGTTATTTTGATTGTGCGCGGGAGTGCAGCGATGAGCCAAATGGTTAGTAGTTAGTGCGCCGGCCAGCCACGCGGTGCGGTGCACTGCAGTGTAAGCTGGCCGCGCGCTCGGCAGTGTACGGCCAGCGTGCGGAGCACTGCAGTGTAGGCTGGCCGCGCTCGGCAGTGTAGGCCGGCGCCGGCGCGAGCTAGTCAGAATACTTCGAATGTCGTAACATTTCCTTCTCTGACCGCATTTCGCTGAGCATTTACGACCTTTATACACAATCCTTGCATGTATATTTACACATTTAACTTATATTATATGTGATCAGTAGTACTGTTCGTTACCTGATTACGATCATGGATTCCATATAAATAATAAATGTCATAATAATATTGTAACATTGTGTGTTACTGTAATAGGTAGCATCATAATATTTTTCTATAAATATAGGAAGTTTCGAAATTAATTCAAGTTATTAACTGAATGTGAATCATTACTGTTAATAAGTAGGAGTTACTTGCTCAGTTAATGTGACTGTACTTTGTGTTTGAAATTAAATATTGCAACTGAGAAACAATTTTGTATTATTTATTCAATAAATGTTAATAAAATCATTACCTTGGTCGTTTCATTTTTATTTCTCCAAAGTCTTTATTCTTTACTTCCAGTCTAAAAAAATCCCACTTTTTCAATGAAATGTCGAATGATTTGATTTGAATATGGAACGTAATTCGAATTTCGATTTGCGCGCCAATTTGCAGTCGAGGACTCGCGATGCTACCATAGATTTCTATTCCGTTGAAAACCCCACCCAAGCGGTCACGCCGTGGTACCGGGTTTCGCGTCGCATAAAAATTTATAAAAAGTAAGAAACAAGTGGAAGTTTGGAAATTATTAATCCTGACTAGACCCAGTACGTCCTTGGGAAAGTGAAAGTGAAATAGGCCCGCCGCCTGTGTTTTCAATGCTTCGAACGTCTGATATATCAAGTAGAGATGAAACGGATAGTTGTTTGGCCGGATACCGGATACCGGATATCCGGCCAGCTGCTAGGCCGGATAGCCGGATATCCGGCGGCCGGATAGTTGGCCCATTGTCTCGTTTCATGTCGTGACGAGTTTAGCGCCGCACAGGTGCTTCGAACGCGATCAGTGGGTCTATTAGTAGACTAGACTAGTCACACTTTTCGAAAATCGAATCTGTCCGAATAGAATGTCAGATTTTGTCACTTGTCAAGGGGGCAGATCAATTCGAGCGATTTCGGTTGCTATCGTGAGTGTGTAATTAAATTAGTTTACTTGCTGCGTAATCTGACTGAACTGCATGCATCATGTCATCAAACCATCAGTGAAAAAAAGATCGCCTTTTTTATTTAGTAATATTTCGACATTAACAGATATTATTTACTACAGGGTGGCCCAGAAGAAAATTAACTTTTGAAAATTTAATGAAACGAAAACTGTGCATTTTTGTAGAACTTTAACTATTGTAATTTAAAGGAAAGGACAGTGCCAATCCATGTATGGAAGTTGGACCAAGTGCTGCCCAGAATGAAACCATAGTGCATTTTGTTCCTCTGGCCAATACTAATTTGTAAACCGGAGCGCACTGAAATCTATCCCTGGAGTTAAGAGAAAAAATGAGTTTTGTTTTGAATTATTTACATACAAAATATCATCGATGTATACGTACTACGCATAAGATTTCGCGATTGTGACATTAAATCTATCTTTATAGAGAACTAAAACTTCTTGCTTCATTTTAGAAATAATGAATTTCTGTCAACTTACCAAACAATTAAAACAGCGCTATATCGTTTATAAAGAATGTCTAAATCGCACTAAAGTAACGTGTACGGATGGTTGAGTTCAATATAGCGAGTGTTATTTAATGCCACAATCGCGAAATCTTTATGCGTAGTAAGTATACATCGATGATATTTTGTATGTAAATAATTCTTTTTTTCTCTTAACTCCAGGGATAAATTTCAGTGTGCTTTGGTTTACACATTAGTATAGGCCTGAGGAACAAAATGCAATATGGGTTGATTCTGGGCAGCACTTGGTCCAGACCCTGGCACTATCCTTTAGTGCAATTTATTTGAAAATTTACTTCCTTTTATAAATTTTATCGTACATGTGATTCCCTTGACGTTTACAACATTCGGTCAACATACATCAAAATTTTGGAAAACTTTCGTTAGAGTTACCTCGAAATGTATTCAAGATGGATGAATGCTGCAGAGGTTTTGGATTATTAGAGTATACTCTGCTCATAAGGTAACCCCGCAATAAGAAGTCTGCTGGAATGAGATTAGCGCTTCTTAGAGGCAGTGAGATTTCATCTCTGCTTAATTGGTTTGTTGCGTTGAAAGCATGATTAATTTTTGAGAATGCTATACTGGTAGGCTGAAAAGCTTTTTTGATTTTTAAAGCTGCAAGATTCGCAAGGTTATGACCGGAGCACTTGGTTTCACCAAGATGGGGCTACGTGTCACACTTCAAATGAGAGCATTTAGATGGTAAGAGACATGTTCCCACAAAAAAATAATTTCAGGCAGGGGTGACATCTCCTGGCCACCAGGAAGCCCTGATCTCACTCCAGAAAATTCTTTTTTGTGGTGTTACATTATGAATTTTATTATACTTTTATAATCCAACAAACATGCAGCAACTGAAGCTGAGCATTCGGCAAAAAATTGAAAATAGGTTTCGAGGTAATTCTAACGAACGCATTTCAAGATTTTGATGTATGTTGATCGAATGTTGTAAGCGTCAAGGAAATCTCCTGGGCGATGTAGTTTAATAAAGGTAAATTTAAAAATAAATTGCATTAAATTTCCTTCAAATTGCAATAGTTAAAGTTCCATAAAAATTTACAGTTTTGGTTTCTTTCAATTTTCAAAAGTGAATTTTCTTCTGGGCCACCCTGTATTTATGTATTCGTCATTAGAGTGAATAGCCCAGAAAAAGAAATTAGTTTTTTGAAAGGCTTTTTGAAGAGTGACTTTTTTGTAACTTTTTGGACTCTAAATAAAAGCCGTCATTATTAACTATAAGCCATTTTATTGATATTTACCTCAAAGATTAATGTTTTTCATTTTATTAATAGGAAATTGTCGTAGTTTTTTAATATCCGGTATCCGGCCGGATAGTGAGTTACTATCCGGTATCCGGCCGGATAGTAAATTTAGGCCGGATATCCGGCCTACCGGATAGTTGCCGGATATCCGTTTCATCTCTAATATCAAGTAAGTGTCCCTATTATATTTTATAGGTTCAATAGTGTTAACATATTGCGTTTAGAACCTAATTTATTAACTTTTATTCTTCGACTAGTATTTCTAAACCTACGAAATATCTCGTAATGTTTGCAAACATACATGAGTCGAAATGAAGTAAAACAAGGTTGCAAATTAATAAATAAATTATAATGTTAAATATTATACACTGCACTTACAATGGTATCATATTATCATGCTCGTTACATCAGAGAATATACATGAAAACATTCAAACACATGGTTACATTACAATCAAATTAATAAAAATATACTTTGAGCAATATAAAAATAAAAAACCGAATCACTCGCTATAATCTATAAAATTAATTATTAAAACATTGTTACATTTATGTTGACTCCTCGGCTGACGACTGTTTGATTTCAAATTAAATGCTAACCACACTCGTATGTTCGTTTAAGCGTAGGAATGTAAGTCTGCGTTAGTTCCATACATTTGGCAATGTTCATTACTCGTAAAGCTTTCGTACTTGAAGTATTATTTATAAATTAGTGTACTCGCATTCTATACAATACCCTACTATCGGTTCAAGTGACACTCGCACAACGAATCGATTCAAATCATCGTTTTTTAATTTACAAATTCTGAAATAAAGTCTCGCGCACGTTGCAGGCCTTATTTTTTATGTTATAGTGACTTTATGACTTCCAAACTTCTTTTCATCATCATGTTTTTGTTATAACAATGTTTTATGCAAACTAGGTATGTGTACCAATATCAAAACTCACTGGAATATTTGATAGCAACGTGTGCACCAGGCTTTACATCCCACTTAACCATATTTCGACAATAACCCATATGCTCTACCACGTTTGTGCTGCAATGTGATGCGCTCAAATGCTTACTAAATGCTTCCCTCATTCGATCGGAAGACACGAACCCACCCACCGCTTGGTGCTCAACTTGTGTTCAGCACACAAATTAATTAATGTAAATTTTGAGAGAAAAAAACTTCAAGATCGCTCGGTGGCAAGACGCGACTTGAGTTGGTAAATTTCATCTATTTTTTTTTCACTCTATTAAATCTCTATTTTGAGTTTGCCTCGCATTTAAACTCTAATTACAATATTGAGTATAAAACGTATTAAATACATCAAAAAGATCTAGTTACTTACGATCCTTGCGAATTGAGATATGACTATGAATTTACAGTGCATATTTTAATATTTGAGGCATCCAGAGATCCATCTAAATTACTAATTACGATTACATAATAAGTTACGGTTACGAGATCCCAAGATTGTTATTATGATATTTTCGGCTGTAAAATCAAGTCATATTCCCAAATTATCACATTCAATAAATATAACGTGCGACTGCAGTCATACAAGGACAACTTAAAAGGATGTTTTCCTAAAAAAACGACTATAAATAACAATCTCAATAAGACAATTTACAAAAAATGTATGTACGTAAAATACATAATTTAAACTGCAAATTAATTAATTATTGCTCAACCGAAAGTCGTCACAAAAGTCCGTGGAAAACACCCCAATCACAAACAAATTATAATTCACAATGTGTACATACTCTAATCTTATTTCTAGGTTTCGCGTACAAAATCTCTACACTTGGTGCTTTACAAAAATGATCGCTCTATTTGCGTGTAAACTAAACGTTCATAGAAAAATAAATCATTCCATTTATAAGCTATTTAATACTTTTCACATGGAGTGTCGTTATTGCGATAGCGTCGGACAAACGGAGCGGCGGCCGCGGCTCCAGCTACATGCTCGGCCGGCTGCTGCACGGCGACAACAAGGGACGGGTGGCGAGTTATTAGGCATTACAATTATTTATATGTCAAGTGCATTCATTTAACAGTTAATGACTCCCAACTCACGAGGATACGAATTTTCTGTTGCATAGCGAGCGCGCGCCGCAGCCGCCGAGCGGTCAAATGAATCGAGCTGGTGTTTGAGAATTTCTTTTTGTCACCTGCTTACAATTAACCGAACTTGCGAAGTTCATTTCATCGTAATCCCAACCGTGCACCAACTCGATTCAAATTTCCACCTACAGGTTTTGGGTAGCACTACAAGGCATTACAGACGGCTTAGTGAGTATGATTGAAAAGCGTTTGGAATACAAAGTTACGATTAATAATTGCACAGAAATCTGATCGTTATAGACACTAATATGCTTATCATGTAGTATAATAGACAAAAAAAAATATATTTATAAAATCAATAACGTGATTCGCATTTAAATTTATAAATTGCATAAACTAAAAATAAAAAACAACGCAACAGCTGCCGTGGTCATTTTGTCACAACTAAACATCTTACATAATTATTTGAATGTGAGGTCGCGCCCGTTGGCGACTCGGCTGCGAGCCAGCCCGGCGGGACGCGTATGGGATACAGGCTATGGGATACAAAGTGGAACGCTTATGTTAAATGCTTATGGAATAATATATTACCGCGTCCCGCGAGTGCTCGCCAACGCGACCGCGCCGCGCGTGTGATGTCGGCGTATTGACTAGCGGCAGTCATCAGTGGAAGCCAGCCCTTGAGATTCCATGCCCGCACTGAAGTTTAAGTAACATTGCCACTTTACTGCTTCCATCTCAAACCGATTCCAGATTACCATTAATTTGTTAAAAAATACAAATAGTAGTGTAAATCAATTGTTCAATCTTAGGCGCGGGTACTGATTTCATATTAAATTGACCGCTGTTTTGTGATCAGGAAGACTTCCATCGAATAAAAGTGATAAATATTACATTAAATAAATCGGCTACCCGTTGACAATGTGTACTTAAACTTCATGTGCCTCTCCAATAACAATGGGACTCCTAATTCGTTGTAATTAGACTAAGAAGTTAGAGACAGAAGATTAAGACTACGATCTCGCACTAGTCAGACTTTAATATTAGTCGGCACAGCGTCGACGGCGGGCCTCAACGCTACCCTCACCAGGCCGCCGAGGCCCGCCGCCGCCGCGCGCGCCCGCGGTGCGAGACAGGAACACGTTACATCGATTCGTCTACGAACTTCCATTTGGGAATTAGAAATGAAATGTAATCCTGTCACTAATATTTTTAGAGGCCGGTCAAAAGACTGTTTAGTTGATTTTTTAGTAAAATCAGGATTTGGAAAATATGAACGCTAAATATTAACGCCATTATGTCAAAGAGTCTATGTCATTGTGCTGATGATCATTCATCTAGTGCACGCCTTCGTCCCGCTGTGTCCCGCGGGCGCGCGTCCGCAGCGCGATACTACAAAAGTACAAAATCCCCACCCTCGCCCACCATTCCACGACAATGACTTACATTAACTTACGTGGCCAACCATCACAACGTTCCTATATGCATATGTGTAAAGTGTATATATTTTATACATGCGGGGGGAAATACGAAACGTTCCACGAAAACTTTCGTGCTCGAGTTTGTGTCAACAGATTGTAAATGCGCCTTGGCGACGTCAGCTTTATGCAAACGAGATTAAGAGCCACTCGTTCAAGTTGTCAAACGTCTCGAACTTCCCCCCAAATAATCATCGCATAGATTACTCGAAGCATCCTTACTATGGAGTATATGCTACCGCATACAGAGAAACAACCCGCACTCTATAGAGCGCTACGATTGCCATCATACGTGGCGAATATTACCTATAAAACGCCGTTTCCTATAAAAATCATTTAAAAATTACGCTACCTTACTCGGAACTTATCTAAACAATATATGATATAGAAAACGCTCTTATTATTACTAATAGAGATGCGGTAAAGAAGCCAATTTTTGGTTTATTATCGTGATAATTATTATAGGCGTTGTTCCAACGCATTTGCTAACGTGCACCCGTTGCGCCCGCCCTGGGGCCCGGCGACTGAGCGACCAACCTCGCTAAGTTCTCGAGTCAAAATACTTATTGCTAGCAATGTTGCTATAAATTAGGAACTTTATAATTTTACTGCGGCCAGTTATCACAACCCAGAATTAATGATTTCTCATATAGTAAAAATTCAGTGTAAAAAGCCGTGAAAATTGACATAAATTGGGTGTTGTGAAATTTTGCGCGATAAAAAATTGTACAGTAAATTTTGGAATCGAAAAATGTCGCCTAATCATCATCGCAACATTGTTAACAGTTTGACAGAATGAACTTCCGACCCTTATGAACGCTAACTGACTTAGCAAAAGACGATACGTCATAGAATACAACGCACACACGACGGAAAGAAAGTCCCGCTTACAGTCGTCCATACATCTGGATGATATTCGTTTTGTCACAGTAAGATACATAATTTAGATGCCGGTTCCAAAAAAAGTGCGGAGCTCACGAGTGGCCAGTGTCCCGAATCACCCGCTCGAGAGCTACATTCATGATTTCCACCAAACGTTTTCATTCAGGAATCCACATCGACCGCGGGCAGAGGCAACCTCCCGCCGGAGGTGAATTCGAATCGGTGGCAAATTCGGTTATACATCAATGACGGTTTTCGCGATTGAAAAATCCGCCAGATGGCAATACGTAGACGGGAGGTCCAAATGCTGCATGATTGGTGGATTTTGACATATCTGTCAATGTCATGTCAACAATAACATTTGGACTTCCCGTCTACGTATTGCCATCTGGTGGATTTTTCAATCGCGAAAACCCTCATTAAATTTGCGTTGTCGACGCTAATTCACTCGGACGACGCGTCGTGAACCCGACGTACAGTAGTCTTAAAATCAAAGAGCGTAAAGTCGACATGCCGTACGGTGCTGGACATAGGGTCGCTGGTTGTCTTCAGTCAGTGCGGGGTGTTGGGGGCGTGGCCTGGGCGTGTTGGGGGCGTGGCCTGGGCGTGTTGGGGGCGTGGCCTACTCGGCGCGGTGCACGTCGGCGCACACGCGCGCGCCGCGAGCGCTCGCCCGGCGCATGGGCGGCGACGGCTGCTCGTCGTCGCTCGGGGACCCTGCGGAAACCAATCAAAATCAAAAATATTTATTCAGTTTAGACCACAAGTGGCACTTATGAACGTCAAATATAGCAAACAATAAAAAGAAAAGGTAGCCCTTATGGGGCACTTTACATGTCTCCTTATCTTTTGGGCCCTACCAGCGTTTTGAGACAAACATATGGCAAGTGCTGAGAAGAAACGCCGGAACAAACTCAGTCACTACCATTGTTAGCGAGACTCGGTGTAGGAAGGACCGTGCGCGTTCTCAGTGCAGCGGACGAGACTTTGGATCGGCCGAGGCGTGAAGAACAGTATGTTGTTTTCATTCGTTAAACGACATCCACAGGAAAATTGGTACGACAGCATTTTGTCGTCGGAATTAATAAGAATGAAATTGAACTCTCGTAGCGGCTGGCTCCAGTGAATGTACTGTTAATTGTGATAAATATAAAACGTCAAAATAACGGTATCGTTATAGCCAATGAGCTGCTGTCATAGTGACATTGACGTAATGTCAATGTCACGAATTGTATCTAAATTATGGCAATATAATGTGAATGTTAAGTATCCAGTGTTTTATGTAAGAGAATAGATCTACCGGCCTTTAACAGTACAGACAACGGCACGTCGAGCTGGACACTGCGAGCTCTTATGCAGTTGTAATAGAGGCGGATTAGCAAGCTGAAGTGGCAATGGGCAGGGCATATAGTACGCAGAACTGACGGCCGATGGGGCAGCAAGGTTCTGGAATGGAGGCCGCGTACCGGAAAACGCAGCGTGGGACGTCCACCTACAAGGTGGACCGTCGACATCGTAAAGGTAGCAGGGAAGCGCTGGATGCAGGCCGCTACCAATCGATCAACGTGGAAAGTGTGCCGGTATGCACAATACCACAGAATACATAATAGTAGCAACAGAAATTGCACTCCTTTGTGTAGGATCAGATGCCGGCATTTTAACGGTAATAATAATAATGCAAAATATCCAACGCACATGGTGCATTCGAAATCGCACCTTACTACTACGCTCACAAGATCGCTATTTTTTTGTGTTCAGAATTGATCTACCTCACAGCTCAAGCGTCAGGGTTGTATAAGCAAAGTAAAATAAATAAAAACTTAATTTTAAGAAGCATTTATTGTATTTACGATTGGTAAACTTTAATCTAGTGGTGTTTGTATAATCGTACCATCTCTAAAGTACCTATTAATAAACTTCAGTGTTACGATAATTCGAAATTGGACAAACAGTTTTAAAAGGTGTAGTGTTGGAAAATAGACACGGTAAAGTAAAAGTTAATGTTTTTATTAGGTAAAATATTTTTTTGCTACAGTTTTTTGTCATAAGTATTTCAAAATTATTCAAAAAGTGTAGTTTTTTAAATTATTTAAATCACTACAGTTAATTATTATTTCTAAATATTACGATTTTCCATTAAAGAAGAATAACAGTGCTGTTGGAACAATAAACCTTGATTTAAACGATGATCGACCGAGCGTGTATAGAAATACGCGTGTGCTCACAGGCGCGTCACGGCGCGTGGCGGTCCTGACTGATTTGCAACTTGAAGTTGTCGCGCGCTGTAGGTAATTATCTCGGCCGGCATAGGCGAGTGACGGAGGCCTGACAATACTTAATCTCTTCATATCTTATCTTGATCACGTTCACAATGGAGTGGAAGTGGGTGAAGGTGGTGGTGATGGAGGTTACGTCTTTAACTATTTGTGTAATCTTCGTCGGGGTCACCAATTTGTGCCATGTTCGTCAGGATCGTCTTCTTCGTCCGGTTCGTCGTCGGGGTCACCAATTTGTGCCATCTTCGTCAGGTTCATCTTCTTCGTCGGGGTCACCAATTTGTGCCATGTTGGGGGACCGTATGAATGAGACACGGGTTGTAGTTAGTCTCTGCTATATGTCTGTTTATTAATGTGAACTGCGCGACTATTTATACGATATAGATCAAAGGTAAATGACGTCACAGCATCAGCACTATACGTGATAAATGTGCTGACACTGTGAACGTGATCAAGATAAGATATGAAGAGATTAAGTATTGTGCATACCGGCACAGAAAGCATTAGGGGAGGCCTATGTTCAGCAGTGGACGTCCCATGGCTGAAATGATGATGATGAGAGGCGGTTGTTGGTGTACATGTACTGGCAGTAGTGACCTGCGCGGGAGTGTGGCGGGCGCGGCGGCGCGGCGGGCGCTCAGCAGGGCTGGCCGGCGCGCGGCAGGGGCCGCACGAGGTACAGCTTCTCGCCCTGCTTGTTGGTGTAGATGGGCGCCCGCTGGTAGTGCGCCACGAGCTGGTCCAGCGTCGGGAACTTGCGCTGGAAGGCATCGTATCGGTCACGATTTGAACTAAAGTCCGGTCGCCGAGCAGATAGAATTTAGTCCGATGACCCCAAGCTACCCATCCTTGTCGCTCGCGCGTAATTGTATTGCTGTCGCGCTCGCACTCACTGCGGCCGCCCGTCGCACAGTCGCGACAGCAATATAATTAAGGATGGGCAGCTTGGGGTCATTGGACGAAATTCTATGTACTCGGCGGCCGGACTTTAAACCGTTTTCAAGTCAGTTAATGCAAGTATAGGGACTCAAAAGCGTGACTAATCTCACCTGGCCGATGCAGTAGAGGCTGCCTTCGACGTGCACGCGGAAATGTTTGTTGCGGCCTGGAGCTTTCAGAGACACCGAGTAATCGCCCACCTGGAGCAAAAACGGTAGCTTATTTTAAGGAACTAGGATTACGCTGTAAAAAAGGTCAGAAAATTTATATATAGCTGTATCAATCGGAAATGTTATTTTTAACCGACTTCAACAAAAAGAGGAGGTTCTCAATTCGGTAGGTTTCATGTACCCAGCTTCTGTCCTAGGGGTGACAAGTCATACCCAGCTTCTGGCTTAGGGGGGGCAAATCAGATTTTTTTAGGTCAGATTGACTTATGCCCGTTTTCACCATAAATCCGTAATTTTTAAGTGACCCCTATGTAACACATAACAGGAATTTTGTTTTCATAGGGGTCACTTAAAAGTTAGGGATTGATGGTGAAAACGTACATTTGTCTTTGAGATTTCCCTGTGACCTAATTCAGGTATCAAGTTCTCGCTGACGTTCAGAAGTCGTCCCATTGAAAAATAGTTTTAAATCCCTATTCACAAGGGTCATTTTGATAGAACGATTACTAAAGCCCGGCCCGCGAGCACGTAGAATTTTGTCCAATGACCCCTAGCTACCATTCCACGCGACTGTGCGACTGGCACCCGCAGTGAGTGTGCGAGCGCGATAGCAACATAATTACGCGCGAGCGATAAGGATGGGTAGCTTGGGGTCATTGGACAAAATTCTACGTGCTCACGGACCAGACTATAGATAGGATCGCAACTCAGTGTTTTGTTGTCGTTGAAGTTTTGTTACGTGAATAAGGCTACGGGGAACGCCCATGGTTGGTATAGTTCCAGGGTTTCCCAATGTTTTTTGCCAAGGAACCCTAATTGATTATACTTTTCCTAACGGAACCCCCGTACTACTCCGCCCGCACGCCCTGCTCCTCCCTTGTGCGTAAACAAGTCGGTGCGAGCGAACAACGTCGGTTACGAAACGTGGGATAATATTTTTTACGGAACCCTTGCGGCCTTTCCACGGAACCCCAGGGTTCCGCGGACCACCTTTCGGGAACCGCTGATCTATAGGTGTATCAATCGAAAATGTCCTTTTTAACCGACTTCAACAAAAGGAGGAGATTCTCAATTCGGTTGGTTTCATATATCTAGCTTCTGTCCTAGGGGTGGCAAGCCATACCCAGCTTCTGGCTTAGCGGGGGCAAATCAGATTTTTTTAGGTCGGATTGACTTATGCCCGTTTTCACCATCAATCCCTATTTTTTAAGTGACCTCTATGGTAACACATAACAGGAATTTTATTTTCATAGGGGTCACTTAAAAATTAGGGATTGATGGTGAAAACGGACATTTGTCTTTGAGACTTCCCTGTGGCCTAATTCAGGTATTTTGACAGTCAAGATCTCGCTGACGTTCAGAAGTCGTTCCATTGAAAAACAGTTCTAAATCCCTATTCACAAGGGTCATTTTGATAGAACGATTACTAAAGCCCGGTCCGTGAGCACATAGAATTTTGTCCAATGACCCCAAGCTACCCATCCTTATCGCTCGCGCGTAATTATATTGCTGTCGCGACTGTGCGACTGGCACCCGCAGTGAGTGTGCGAGCGCGATAGCAACATAATTACGCGCGAGCGATAAGGATGGGTAGCTTACGACAACAAAATTCTACGTGCTCACGGACCAGACTATAGATAGGATCGCAACTCAGTGTTTTGTTGTCGTTGAAGTTTTGTTACGTGAGTAAGGCTACGGGGAACGCCCATGGTTGGTATAGTTCCAGGGTTTCCCAATTTTTTTTGCCAAGGAACCCTAATTGATTATACTTTTTCAAACGGAACCCCCGTACTACTCCGTCCGCACGCCCTGCCCCTCCCTTGTGCGTAAACAAGTCGGTGCGAGCGAACAACGTCGGTTACGAAACGTGGGCCTTTCCACGGAACCCCAGGGTTCCGCGGACTACCTTTCGGGAACCGCTGGTATAGTGAATGACTCACGTTGGTCTCCGAGTCGCGGATGAGGAAGTCCCCGTCGTGGCCGTGCTGGTTGAGCAGCGCGTCGCAGTGCGTGCGCGTGATGGCGCCGTAGTACCACGCGCGCGTGCCCAGCGGAGCGCCCGCGCCCGGCGCGCCGCCGCCGCCAGCCTCGCTGCGAACAGAACAAGAACAATAGTACCTACTAAGGAACGCAATGTAGGACCGGTGGCCACGTTGGCTTAAGGCCAGGTCAGATAATGAGCGCTCAACGCGCGTTTAACCTGGCCAAATGATTTCATGGGCATAACGTTGAGCACATCTTTCGAATTATTGTTGGTTTGTGTACATCCCATCTCTTCGATCTCAGACAGTACCTGTTGTAGGGTTGCGTGAGGTAAACTAAGGCTGGGAAAACGATCCCAAAGCCCACGCGCTCAGGCGCAGACGGAAGAAGAAGATTTACTCGTCCCCTTCCCTAGTTGAGACCAGTGGGCAATAGCCCGGGAGAGCCATCTAAGTGATGGTCATGGTCATTACATGGTCTCTACCAAGTGCATCGGTAAACCCCCTCTTTAGCGGGAGGCCTGACAAATGTCTTGGTAGCTGCTATCTTCTTCTTCATATTCATATTTATTCGGACTTGTAGGGATAGGGTAAATGAATTGTTATAATAAGAAAGAAAGAAAGAAAGAAAAACTTTATTTGACACAAAAAGGAAAAAATAAAAATAAGATTGAGTGAAACTGTCTATTGTTTGTAGGCCCGTTGTTTGTTATTTCTTTGTTATTTAAATGTTGTGCTCTAATCGGAGTTCAGACTTAATATTTTGCTATGTTGTTGTGTTAATTGTATTGTTATTGTTTGTTCTCTGTAGCTGTGCCTTAAATAAATAAATAAATATTCGTTTCGCTCTTGGCAGAGCGGTCGTGGTCACGTTGGGGCTTTGTTCACGTCAGTTTTAGCTGATAGTGCTACCATCCATAAAGGGAGTCCCACATGACCTGTAGGGCTGCGTGAGGTACACTCGGCTCGGAGCAGGCGTACCTATACGGCTTCGTGAGGTACACTCGACGTACCTGTAGGGCTGTGTGAGGTCACTCGACGTACCTGTAGGGCTGCGTGAGGTCACTCGACGTACCTGTAGGGCTGCGTGAGGTACACTCGGCGTACCTGTAGGGCTGCGTGAGGTACACTCGGCGTACCTGTAGGGCTGCGTGAGGTACACTCGGCGTACCTGTAGGGCTGCGTGAGGTACACTCGGCGTACCTGTAGGGCTGCGTGAGGTACACTCGGCGTACCTGTAGGGCTGCGTGAGGTACACTCGGCGTACCTGTAGGGCTGCGTGAGGTACACTCGGCGTACCTGTAGGGCTGCGTGAGGTACACTCGGCGTACCTGTAGGGCTGCGTGAGGTACACTCGGCGTACCTGTAGGGCTGCGTGAGGTACACTCGGCGTACCTGTAGGGCTGCGTGAGGTACACTCGGCGTACCTGTAGGGCTGCGTGAGGTACACTCGGCGTACCTGTAGGGCTGCGTGAGGTACACTCGGCGTACCTGTAGGGCTGCGTGAGGTACACTCGGCGTACCTGTAGGGCTGCGTGAGGTACACTCGGCGTACCTGTAGGGCTGCGTGAGGTACACTCGGCGTACCTGTAGGGCTGCGTGAGGTACACTCGGCGTACCTGTAGGGCTGCGTGAGGTACACTCGGCGTACCTGTAGGGCTGCGTGAGGTACACTCGGCGTACCTGTAGGGCTGCGTGAGGTACACTCGGCGTACCTGTAGGGCTGCGTGAGGTACACTCGGCGTACCTGTAGGGCTGCGTGAGGTACACTCGGCGTACCTGTAGGGCTGCGTGAGGTACACTCGGCGTACCTGTAGGGCTGCGTGAGGTACACTCGGCGTACCTGTAGGGCTGCGTGAGGTACACTCGGCGTACCTGTAGGGCTGCGTGAGGTAGTCGGCGAGCTCCTGCAGGTAGTTGCGCGGCACGAGCCCCAGCTGGCCGCGCGAGTCGCGCGCGCGGTACCACTCGGGGTCGGACGGCGGCCGCTCCACGATCTCCAGCCGGTCGCCCTTCTCGAACGACAGCTCCTGCTCGTTGTTCGACGTGAACGAGTACAGCGCCACCTGGTGACACGACAACGTAAGAAAATGTTGCTAGAATTACGGGGTATCATATGTAGGCGATGAGCGCGATCAAAACAATGGCAATGGCATCCCTTGTTTGCAGCTTACGTTTCAGTATGCGGCGCGATGCGACGGTATCCTAAGTCAGCGACGAATGCGACGCAACGCGAAACACTCATTGCACCGTATTAATGCACCAAGTATATTGCTTATACTCTGGTTTTGCTTACTTTATCACCTTATCTATTACACTGCTCATCATAAAAATCGACCCACCCGAGACAAGCACTTTTAAACGTATGCATCCCCACTTCCCACCAATATTACTATACTATATTACCATTTAAAAGCCTAGTTATAAACTTCATTTCATTAAAGGAAAGGTTTTTACCCCAAAAATGTATCTGTAGAAGAATCCAGTCACTTCTTCAAAAAATAGGTAGTTACGCTTGAGCCAACTTTTATGGCTATAAAACTGTTAAGTTGGGATTAATCGCTATCCATCTGTTAAAGAGGACACGTGAGATCATTATTTGGTTTTATAACCATAAAAATTTGTCTAATTGATCCCAGAGGTGAGCCCAAAGTGAGGTCTTTTTTCAAGTTTTTCAAGTCACATTTATTGTATATGTTAATCGTTTATTAGGAAATTAAATGTCTTTTTCTTTAAGGATATTTATTGGGCTTTCAAATAACACCAATATTGTTGGGGCACCATGATTGTGTCAGTAGAAACGAGTTTTCCTGTAAAACGTAGGTGGGCCGATTTTTGTGATGACCAGTGTAGTTAAAACCTTTTCTGACCGGTAGTTTAGGTTCTAGCGATATATGATAAAAGCTACATTCTTAAAATATTTTTACTCATGCTTTAAAAAACCCGAAAAATATACATAATATGACTGGTTGACATTAAGAATGGTTGTGACTTGTTGTGAACTTACAACAATGTCGAGGACGTTTTCGGCCATCGCGTAGGTGTGCACCGGGTCCTCATTGTCGCCCTCTTCGCTGGTGTAGTTCGATGGAAACCTGCAAACGGCAGTGCCACTTAATAACTGTTCTGAGTGTCAATTATTGTTTATCACCTTACACGAAATATATTTTAAGATTAATGTAATCAAAACTGCGCACTAAACATTAGCTTATTGTTTAAATTTTACAAAAACTGGGTGCGTTTTCCAGAAATGAACTAATTTGTAACTTTTGTACAATTAAGAATTGTTTTTTTTTTCCTGTAAGTTATCTTTTTGGGAGTTTACATATTTACATAATCCCTATAAAATTGACCTTATTTGTATGTTTGAGCACATTAAAGAACATAGTAGACACGTCATTATACTGCAAAACATTAAAAATAATGTTGCAGGATTCCGTTAAAACGGTTTCAGGTAGCAAAACAAATTCCAAATGTTACAAAGTGGCACATTTTACTCACAAATTAAGTCATTTGCTTTTCTAATTGCAAAATTCCACAACTGCAATTAGTGTGGCACAAGTTAACTTGTCGCGCTTTTGACTTATTGAGTCTGGTGGGTGGTCAAGGTCATCCAGTATCTTCCTACACAGTGCCACAGTATAAAACGAGCTTTAACAAAAATATGTAATAAACTTTACGCTAAACACATCTTGAGACGATACGTCTTATCAAAATGCGATTCAATTTTAATAGCATTAGGAACCTAGGATGTCACTTAAGTGGAAACTCAATCGACTATTTGGTCCCCCTTTATTTGCAAAATTAGCGCACTTACTTGTAGACTTGTGACTTGAAGATGTCTTACTATAATTGTTTTACTATGCCTACTTAATTGCCGGCCTTACAGGGAACCTTGTGAAGATATTCATTGAAATAATACAGAGAAAGTGGACCTTGTTTTAACAAATAATTGTACTTGAACAAGTATTCGGCTGTCAGGTATTAATGTTGCAATTAACGTTTGACCTTCGTGTTTTTTTTAATTAAATTAACTTTTTAAACAATATACGAGTTGTCTTCAAGTTTAACTTGCCATAACAATATTATGTAGAAAATAACTTCTATTTTTAAGTCTGTCAAAAAGGTGGAGTTGATATCAAAGTGTTAATGTTGATTCATTAACACTTTGATATCAACTCCACCTTTACACAATAGCCCTAACTGATAAAGTTTGAAGAGTTTCAGTAAGTATAGAGTTATAACGACATTATGACCAGCAGCGGCGGCGCTGAAAGTCCGACACCTTCGGCTTTGTTTATTGTTGCCTTCCTTCGACTGCACAGTTATTCTTAAAGTAATAAGTACTCATTAGTCCAGCCTGCAGTGGTGGAATGTCATCATCATCATCATTTTAGCCACAGGACGTCCACTGCTGAACATAGGCCTCCCCTAATGCTTTCCACATTGATCGATTGGTAGCAGCCTGCATCCAGCGCTTCCCTGCTACCTTTACGATGTCGTCAGTCCAGCTTGTGGGTGGACGTCCCACGCTGCGTTTTCCGGTACGCGGCCTCCATTCCAGAACCTTGCTGCCCCATCGGCCGTCAGTTCTGTGTACTATATGCCCTGCCCATTGCCACTTCAGCTTTCTAATCCGTCGGGCTATGTCAGCAACTTTAGTTCGTTTACGGATTTCCTCATTTCATTTTCGTTAAAGTAATAAGTACTCATTAGTCCAGCCTGCATCAGTGTAATGTAACAGAAGGTATCTCACCAGCCGGTGTGTCCCTGGTACTGGCCGCGCCACCAGCCGTCATTGCTCTTCTCCAGGATGAGGATGCGCGTGCCCTTGGTCAGCGACAGCTCGTCCGGCTGCTGCGCTTGGTAGTTGTACTTCACCACCGCCGTGCCTGGATTCATGATCAATAGCTCAGTAACTAAAGTCTGGTCCGTGAGCACGTAGAATTTTGTCGAATGACCCCAAGCTACCCATCCTTATCGCTCGCGCGTAATTATATTGTGTCGCGACTGTGCGACGGGCGCCCGCAGTGAGTGTGCGAGCGCGACGCGCGAGCGATAAGCTTGGGGTCATTGGACAACATTCTACGTGCTCATGGACCAGGCTTTAGCAACCAGTTTAGTGAGAATTTGACATTCAAACACATTATTAATTAAAAAACTGTAGCTTTTGTTTTATGGGACAGACAAATGAGCACAGGGATCACATGATGGTAAGTAATTACCGCCGCCCAGACACCCGCAGCCTCGAGAGACAATTTCTATTAGCAAAAATATACCTAGCTTTTATTATCATCATTACAGAACAAATTATATTAAACCTTCTACTGTGAAGGACACGATTTTTGCACAACTTTTATAAGACTAAACCAAAATCAGAATTTGTTACAATGACATTATAAAAGGATATTTAAGGGGTATTAACCCAATTTAATTTTCACAGAAGTTGACATTACCTAGGGCTTCGGTGGCGTCGACGCGGCGCGCGCCCGGCGACTCCGCCCCGCCGCCGCCGCCTCCGCGGACCGGGGAGGAGTTCGACGGGAGCGTCTTTGAGCCGGAGCCTTTCTTCACCTTCTTCTTAATACTGGAAGTTATATTGATATGTTTCAGTTGGATATCGCTCCTAGTCTCTTGCGAAGTTGTCGAGAACTAATGGCCAAATTGGAAAATGTTGGCTGAAGAGTTCCAAAACCGAAGTTTTGGGCACGATCTTTGTTGCAAACATTTGCCTAACGACATTTGCAACATAGATCGTCGTCTCTTACATTCTGTAAGTAGGTACAAAGTAGATTTACGCCATTTTCATGTTTCAGGTCCTGTCGTTGTTTCCCATCCAATATTTGTTATGTCTAAGGAGAATGAATAGATACGAAATTACGAAAACTCCTGGAAATATGCAATGACTCATGGTAGGAGTCAGAAAGAACAGTGTGAAGTGTGGACAAGGGAAATTATTCCAATTGCAAAGTTGAACTACCTAGGATATGTTGTTTGACAACAAGGTAGGAATCATCTCGATATAATAAATTGTATAAAATATTTATCACAATAAAATATCTGGAATACTGGGATCATGTTACACAATTTATTAAGGCAATTCAAAGGGTGAAACAATGGGGAGTTACTACAATAGACTTGCCTCTTTCATGGTGCAGGTAGACACAAAAGTGTACAATACAAAGGTAATTCATAGTAGGCATAAAAAAGGCAAAAAGAAAAGTATGTATGTACTATCGAGGACTCGGACGCNTAGACCTATAGTATAATATTTTTTGTTAATTTATGAAAATATTAAATTAGCCTATAATCCTGAATCCTGATACATAAAGTTAGCCTATTAATTTAATACAGGTACGACTGTACCCAGTGTTGCACTATCAAATGCAATTGACGCGCCTCTATGCCAGGGTTTTTATGTTCCTGGTCAGGCTATACATGTATACCTCTAAACTCAGTCTGAACTAAGTTACGAGCTTTAGAAGTTTGATGATTTTACATACTAGATTTGCTTTTTGCGCGCAAATTTTGTAAGAAATTGCAACAAAATAGTGACATTGTATGTGTAAACAAACAATACCATCCATTAAAGGCTCCAGACATCAGTGTGGAGCAGAATCAGCGCAATAAAAAATAGCTCAATATTTTGTTGCAATTTCTTACAAAACTTGCGCACAAAAAGCAAATCTAGTATGTAAAATCATCAAACTTCTAACGCTCGTAACTCAGTTCAGACTGAGTTTAGAGGTATACATGTGATAGTAAGTTTGGTTTATTACACTATTTTGTAACCAAAAAACAAAGTTTGGTCGATGGCCGCGCGAAAAAAAAAAGACGCCACCCTCCATACAAAATCTGGCATTGCCATTTCATCAAAATCGGTTCAATGGTTTAGGCGTGAAAGCAAGACAGACAGAGTTACTTTCGCATTTATAATATTAAGTATAGATTACGCGGTGTCCTCAGTTTACATTCACCATAGCGTGTACAGTGGGCATCACTGTGCATGCAAAAGTTGTTCATATTGCAGCGTTCGTGTTCCAAACGTTCACAATGAAAAAATCCGCCAATTTCAAGATCAAAAAAGTCAAAATATAAGAGACCGCGGCCAATGACAGGACGAGTCAATGTGAACGTTGCTACAAATTCTTAAACGACGTCTGATCGCCTCCGTGCACGCCATTGCGCACGCAGACTGAACGCGTTGGTTTGGCCGAAGCTTTTGTAAAAGACTCATGTTTTCCAATACTGATACAAATAGTAAAATCAAAAGGATTGTTGTAACTCACGACAATGTCGAGGACGTTTTCTGCCATCGCGTAGGTGTGCACCGGGTCCTCATTGTCGCCCTCTTCGCTGGTGTAGTTCGATGGAAACCTGCAAACGACAGTAGCACTTAATAACTATGTCAGAGAATCGGTAATTCTTTATCAAATTACACAAAATACATATTTTAAGATAATAAAAACCGCGTTCTACATAATAGCTTTGTTTAACTTTTACAAAAACTTTGAACGGCTTCCAAGAATGAATTAATATGTACCTTAAGTACAATTAAAAATTATGTTTTCCGGTAAGTTATAATTTTGTGTTTACTTTGTGCCTATAGGATTTTTTTAAAACTGGTATTTTGCTACGAGAATCAAAGTTTTTTTTAATAGTATGTGTTAAATTATTATTAAGTTACTTTTTTGACCTTGTTCTTTCCAATGCTTGAGTTTATTCACATCATACAACACGTAATAATGTAAATCATTAAAAATAATGTTGCCAGATTCCATTAAAACGGTTTCAGGTAGCAATACAAATTCCAAATGTTACAAAGTGGTACATTTTACTCACAAATTAAGTCATTTGCTTTTCTAATTGCAAAATTCCACAACTGCAATTAGTGTGGCACAAGTTAACTTGTCGCGCTTTTGACTCAATATTCCGGTGGGTGTTCAATGCCGCGACGGTCATCCAGTATCTTCCTACACAGTGCCACAGTATAAAACGAGCTTTAACAAAAATATGTATCTAAAACTTTACGCTAAACAAATATTGAGACGATACGTCTCGTCAAAATGCGATTCAATTTTAATAGCATTAAGAACCTAGGATGTCACTTATGTGGCAACTCAATCGACTATTTGGTCCCCCTTTATTTGCAAGATTAGCGCACTTACTTGTAGACTTGTGACTTGAAGATGTCTTACTATTATTGTTTTACTATGCCTATTTAATTGCCGGCCTTACAGGGAACCTTGTGAAGATATTCATTGAAATAATACAGAGAAAGTGGACCTTGTTTTAACTAATAATTGTACTTGAACAAGTATTCGGCTGTCAGGTATTAATGTTGCAATTAACGTTTGACCTTCGTGTTTTTTTCTGAATTATATTAACTTTTTAAACAATATACGAGTTGCCTTCAAGTTTAACTTGCCATAACAATATTATGTAGAAAATAACCTCTACTTTGAAGTCTGTCAAAAAGGTGGAGTTGGAATCGAAGTGTTAATGAATCAAACAATAGCCCTAACTGATAAAGTTTGAAGAGTTTCAGTAAGTACAGAGTTATGACGACATTATGACCAGCAGCGGCGGCGCTGAAAGTCCGACACCTTCGGCTTTGTTTATTGTTGCCTTCCTTCGACTGCACAGTTATTGTTTTGTTAAAGTAATAAGTACTCATTAGTCCAGCCTGCAGTGGTGGAATGTCATCATCATCATCATCATCATTTTAGCCACAGGACGTCCAATGCTGAACATAGGCCTCCCCCAATGACTTCCACATCGCACGGTTGGTAGCGGCCTGCATCCAGCGCCTTCCTGCTACCTTTATCAGGTCGTCGTCACCTTGTGGGTGGACGTCCCACGCTGCGTTTTCCGGTTGCGTGGTGGAATGTAACAGAAGGTGTCTCACCAGCCGGTGTGGCCCTGGTACTGGCCGCGCCACCAGCCGTCATTGCTCTTCTCCAGGATGAGGATGCGCGTGCCCTTGGTCAGCGACAGCTCGTCCGGCTGCTGCGCTTGGTAATTGTACTTCACCACCGCCGTACCTGGATTCATGATCAATGGGTCAGTAAAGCAACCAGTTTAGTGAGAATTTGACATTCAAACACAATTATTAATTAAAAAACTGTAGCTTTTGTTTTATGGGACAAATGAGCACAGGGATCAATCACATGATGGTAAGTAATTACCGCCGCCCAGACACCCGCAGCCTCGAGGGACATCATTTCTATTTGCAAAAATAGTATACCTAGCTTTTATTACCATCATTACAGAACAAATAATATTAAACCTTCTACTATGAAGGATTTTTGCACAACTTTTATAAGACTAAACCAAAATCAGAATTTGTTACAATGACATTATAAAAGGATATTTAATGGGTATTAACCTTATTTAATTTTCACAGATGTTTACATTACCTAGGGCTTCGGTGGCGTCGACGCGGCGCGCGCCCGGCGACTCCGCCCCGCCGCCGCCGCCGCCGCGGACCGGGGAGGAGTTCGACGGGAGCGTCTTTGAGCCGGAGCCTTTCTTCACCTTCTTCTTAATACTGGAAGTTACATGGATATGTTTCAGTTGGATATCGCCCCTAGTCTCTTGCGAAGTTGTCGAGAACTATACCAATGGCTAAATTGGAAAATGTTGACTGACGAGTTCCAAAACAAAGATTTGGGCACGATCTTTGTTACAAACATTTGCCTAACGACATTTGCAACATAGATCGTCGTCTCTTACATTCTATAAGTAGGTACGTACTATGAAGTAGATTTACGCCATTTTCATGTTTCAGGTCCTGTCGTTGTCGCCCATCCTAAATTTGTTGTCTAAGGAGAATCAATAGACACGGATTCCGTATTACGGAATTACGAAAACTGCTGGAAATATGCAATGACTCATGGTAGGAGTCAGAAAGAACAGTGTGAAGTGTGGACAAGAGAAATTATTCCAATTGCAAAGTTGAACTACCTAGGATATGTAGTTTGACAACAAGGTACAAATCATCTTGATAACAATAAATTGTATAAAATATTTATCACAATAAAATATCTGGAATACTGGGATCATGTTACACAACTTATTAAGGCTATTCAAAGGGTGAAACAATGGGGAATTACTACAATAGACTTGCCTCTTTCATGGTGCTAATGTAGGTAGACCCAAAAGTGTACAATATAATACAAAGGATTTTACCTTAATGTAATTCGTGCATCAAAAAAGGCAAAAAGAAAGTGCCTATAACTCTGAACATAAAACTAAAAAAAAAAAAAATTATTGTCTGTTTACTAACAATTCACTTTACTATTTATACTAGGTAGTGCAAAAATTGCACCTTGCTCATTTGAAATTTCAATGAAATGAATGTTAATAACTGAGTTGCTAATCCAGTTTGTAATATAATGAGTACACCAGCAATTTGTGTTTCTAGGACAGCTAGGCTTAGGCAAGTCTATCTGAATTTTAATGCTTGCCTTTACTTTAATGATTAAGATAAAATTTTCAAAATAAGTTGTTCAGCATTAAATGATATAGTAAAGACATAAGTGAAGGTTCTAAACAAGAGGTTAATTAACACACTTCACAATGCTACCATGTTAATTTTACATTCACATGAACATACCAACAGTAATTGTACTAATTAGCACTGATGGCAAATTGTATAATATGTACTGACACAGTACTTAATTAGAAATATGTGAGTTGTATGTTTGTACATTATCATGGAACAATAAGGAAAAGCCTGGAGTAAATACTGTATTTATGATAAGAATGTGTGTTCAATATGTGTAGCAAAACCACACTGGCTTATTAGGAGAATATTATTATTTAGTTTTAAAGCTGATTTTATTACAATACCTGAGATTTTAAACAACCACCTTTCCTGCCTGCTAGGAAGTGGTTAACATATTGTATATCCTAATAATACCTTTGTTTTGCAAATTATCACTCATTACATACCAAATACCAAAATATCTAATTGGAATACTTCAACCTTATATCCTGTCCAATGACCTGATTTATGTTAAATGATTTACCTGTCAAACAGTGAAGGCTTTTCCTTCTTCACATAGTTACTGGGAACATAGCCCGACTGACTGCGGGCATTCTGCACCCGCCACCAGTGCTTGGAGTCATCGAGGAGGAGGTATCGTTCATTCTTGCGCAAATCCAGCTCCTGGGCACCCTGAGCTGCATAGTCATACTTTGCTACCACGTAGCAAACATCATCCTATAACAATTGCATATTTGGCTAAGAAACTTATTGGTAGTTTCACAAATTTGTTCAGATTGGTCAAATGCATATCAAGAGCCACTCTACCAGACTTTGTGCTGGGATATTTATGGAGACTGGAAACTATTTAGCTCACCCTCAAGGCATAGGAATGAGATTAAGCTTGGAGACTGCTATTTTCTGAAGACATTTGGTGAGTTTAGATCAAGGGACAGGTTTTTACCTGAGCATTCTTCCCGTGCCTGGCATTGGCCATGGCGTGCGGCGCCGGCAGCGGCTTGTTGGCCCACACCGAGTCTGCGGCGCGCGCCGACCGCGTCTCCAACATGACACCCCCTGGCAGGGCTCCGCGATCAGCTCCGCCGCCTCACTGATACATCGCACTGCACTATCCGCACCACACCGCACTGCACCACAACACCACCACGGCGATCGATCGCCGAACGACGCGATACGCGAAAAGACTCGATTGTTTATTATTAGGACGTGCGAAAATCCGATCGAAAGCTATCAGCGAAAGGAGAGTTGCATTGGAACTGAGAAATCCTCGTTCTGTCGTATACCTATATGGTGGCTGTGTAAAAACTGGAATTATGTAATTCTTATGTCATCTATTCGTTTTGCGGTTGAAAACTCTCACGCTTTTATTGTAATTTACAAGATTTTAACTAAATTTTTAACATAAAATCGGTGGGGCAACTATGAATCAATAGACAAATTTTTTTTCTTCAATTTAGCGAAGAAAAAAAATGATAATGCCAAACCATAAACTTCATTCATCAGTCATCGGTATTTAGTTAATCGATTCCATCGTTTATCAATAATTTATGTAAAACAAATAAAATATACGACAGCCAATTCGGTAAATGAAATTACCGTTTTATCATGCTGCAAAATTTAAGCTTTTTCAATAGCTCAAAAACTACGATTTGTGCTTCGATCAATAAGCAAAAAAATGAATGAGTGAACGAGGAATTACATCACTATCAAAAAAAAAAATACTCTTCACTCAATTTTGACGTTTCATCATTATTAAAGTTCATTCATTCATTCGTGTCAGTTCAGTAATCTGTGGTGACGTTTTTATTTGCTGTGTGAAGCGTTTTCATAAAATATTCTCTCGTTTTGAATCAAAATCAGTGTTAAATGGGTTGGTAAAACAGACGGTCGTCTAGTAAGTTACAATGTCCGACTCCGAGGGCAGTAATTTTTCGGGTAACGCGTCGGACGCGGGCAGTGTAGTGTCGAATCGGTCCCGCAGAAGTGCCGCGTCGAATCGTTCCGCGCGTTCGCGTTCCAGCTCGCGGTCGCCGTCGCAGGGCAGCCGCAGCCGGAGCCCGTCCAGGAGCCCCTCGCGCTCCAGGTCCCGTTCCCGGTCGCGCTCGAAGTCCCGGTCGCGGTCTAGGTGAGTGTAACATAACCTTGTAAGTTACCTATATTTTGTGCAAACGTTTGATAACAATCCTCCTTGTTCCCACAGGAGCCGCTCAGCTGGCTCCGATGCCAGCCGCAACAGAGATGACGAGGCTAAAGAAGCATCTGGTGACGAAGATGTAGAGGTAATGTTTCATATTAATTTTACTTGGTAAATTTTGTTGTGTTGCTTGATATTTAAAGAAAGTATGTGAAACTTGTTATTTATTATGATGTTGTTTGCCAAAAGATGATGCAATGTCACGTGACTATGTGTAAATTAGCTATTAACAAATGTATAAATATTGTAAGGCCAGCTGCGTTAACTTTCCGTGTTTTCTAGGATGAGCAAGAGCCGGAGGGAGAAGACTTGGTGGACTCGGAAGAGTATGATGAAGACGAAGACGAGGAGAGACGTAGAAAGAAGCGTAAGAAGGACAGTCGCTACGGAGGGTTCATTATTGATGAGGCTGAGGTATGATATTGGCAGTTGAATGCGTATTTTTAGAAACACCATCATCCTACATCACAGCATTATGTTTGATCTTGTCATAAAGCTATGTATGTTTTTAGACCACAAATTCTATTTAAAATGTTGAGGTTATTAGTTTTTTGATGACCAATCAATGTCTGAAACAGGAACTTGGCTTGAAAATGCGCTTTCCGTGTGTCTAGATTTATGACAAATATTACACAATATTTACAAGATGGCAAAAATAATTAGGTCATTTTGTTAAACCACAAGTTGTTATTCAGAATGGAACTATGTCAAAAGCACATTTATTATGCAATCTGGTATACAGTTATTTCAATAAACTACATGTGTTTTTTCTGTACAGATCTTGGTTTATTTGATGGTAATGAAACCAAACTGATGTTTCCAGGTGGATGATGAAGTTGATGAAGATGACGAGTGGGAGGAAGGTGCCCAAGAAATGGGTATCGTTGGCAATGAGGTCGATGAAATTGGACCCACGGCTAGAGAAATTGAAGGTAGGCGAAGAGGCACAAACCTTTGGGACTCACAGAAAGAAGAGGAAATTGAGGAATACCTTAGAAATAAGTATGCAGATGAATCAGCTGCACTCAGGCACTTTGGGGAAGGTGGCGAGGAGATGTCCGATGAGATCACTCAACAGACCCTCCTGCCAGGCATCAAAGACCCCAACCTGTGGATGGTCAAATGTCGCATAGGTGAAGAAAAAGCAACTGTGTTGTTGCTTATGAGAAAATTCATAGCATATCAGAGTTCCGAGGAGCCATTCCAAATCAAGTCAGTGGTAGCACCAGAAGGTGTAAAAGGCTACATCTACATCGAGGCATACAAGCAGACCCATGTGAAAGCGATCATAAACAATGTGGGCACACTGAGGATGGGTATTTGGAAGCAGGACATGGTTCCGATTAAGGAAATGACTGATGTGCTGAGAGTGGTCAAGGAGCAGTCAGGTCTGAAGCCCAAACAGTGGGTTAGATTGAAGAGGGGTCTGTACAAAGATGATATTGCTCAAGTGGACTATGTAGATCTGGCTCAAAATCAGGTCCATCTGAAGTTGCTGCCTAGAATAGATTACACAAGACTGAGAGGAGCGCTGAGGACCGTTCAAAGCGAGAGCGAGGCGGCGAAGCGAAAGAAGAAGAGGCGTCCGGCCGCGAAGCCCTTCGACCCGGAGGCGATCCGCGCGATCGGCGGGGAAGTAACGTCCGATGGTGACTTCCTAATATTCGAGGGCAACAGATACTCCCGGAAAGGGTTTTTGTACAAGAACTTTACGATGTCGGCGATTCTGGCGGAGGGCGTAAAGCCAACTCTAACCGAGTTAGAAAGGTTTGAGGAGCAGCCGGAGGGTATAGATATCGAGCTGGCGGCACCAGCTAAAGACGATCCGACGAGCCTGCATTCGTTTTCTATGGGGGACAACGTGGAGGTGTGCTCGGGCGACCTGGCCAACCTGCAGGCGCGTATCATTGCCATCGACGGCTCCATGATCACCGTGATGCCGAAACACGACGCGCTCAAGGACCCGCTCGTGTTCAAGCCCAATGAGCTGAGGAAGTACTTCAAGCAGGGCGACCATGTCAAGGTATGTTCTAATGCATTCTAAATTAACTGATTTGCTGACAAATATCCTGGCACAAATATCTTGAGTAAAAAGAAAAAAAATATTTGGCAAATTTTAGTCATTACTGGCCAATTATATGTTTTTAAAATTTATCAGCAGAATCGGGAAATATTGCGCAATGGCAATGGCGCAACGCAATATTAATTTGCTAGTGGTATGTGTGGAATATTGTAAGAGACGGCTAATGATGAAATATGGCCATCAAACGTCTCTTACTCATCTGGTATGCAAAACTGCTAAATTGAAAGCGTCCTTATTGTCGAATTTGACAAAATACTGTTACCGCGGTATTCGATATTTATCACTGCGCGCATTGTAGGCCTACAGATGGTGATGATGATGTTTTAGGTGCTGGCGGGTCGCTACGAAGGCGACACGGGTCTCATCGTGCGGGTAGAAGCTCACCGCGTGGTCTTAGTGTCGGACCTGACGATGCACGAGCTCGAGGTGCTCCCGCGCGACCTGCAGCTGTGCTCCGACATGGCCACAGGCGTGGACTCGCTCGGACAGTTCCAGTGGGGAGACATGGTGCAACTGGACCCGCAGACTGTGGGCGTTATTGTGAGATTGGAGAAGGAGAACTTCCACGTGCTCGGTATGCAGGGCAAGGTACACACCCTTTATTTTTCATAACAAATCTTTTTATTCAGTACTTAGGCCCTTTCCACTACATCGGGACAACATATTCACTTCCTATTTATGACATGCTTATTCATTTGATTACCACAATTTGAGAAAACGTCATATTAGTAATTTGTACATTTAATGATACTGGTCCAAATGTAGAATCCTGTGGCACTTCTAAAAGATTAAAGAAGAGAATTAATGATACTGGTCTAAATGTAGAACCTTGTGGCACTTCTAAAAGATTAAAGAAGAGAATTAATGATACTGGTCTAAATGTAGAACCCTGTGGCACTCCTAAAAGATTAAAGAAGATAAATGTAGGTCAGATATTATTTGGTGGACGGACAGCACTTCAGACTATATTATAGTTTCGTTGAAATATTGAACCTATTAATACAAGTTCTCTAGATATGCCACAGTATTTACCTCGCTTCATGCCATCGCCTATACTCATAACCAAAGTAATATCTATACTCCTTTTTTCGACAGGTCATAGAATGTAAACCGCAAGCTTTACAGAAGCGTCGCGAGAACCGCTTCACGATGGCCCTCGACTCGGAAGAGAACACGATACAGAAGCGCGACGTCGTCAAAGTGATAGACGGCCCGCACGCCGGCCGCAACGGAGAAATCAAGCACCTGTACAGAAACTTCGCGTTTCTGCAGTCGAGAATGTACCTAGACAATGGGGGTATATTCGTGTGCAAGACGAGGCATTTGCAACTCGCTGGGGGGAATAGGAACGCGAATGCTTCGAATCCTACTATGGGATTCATGTCTCCGAGGATACATTCGCCGATGCATCCTTCGGGGCGCGGCGGGGGCACGCCGAGAGGGGAGCGCGGCAGGGGAGGGGGCAGAGGCGGCGCTACACGTGACCGGGAACTTATTGGACAAACGATCAAGATCACCGGAGGACCCTACAAGGTTTTTATATCGTTTCACTGTGGACTCGCGTCGATTTTACCGAGTTTACGTTCTACAAAGCTTAGTTAAAATGTTCAAATTTTTTCCGACTATTCAACCAGGCGTTTTTGGATGCGTATGGATGTATGCTACATTAGAGGCAACTTAGTTAGGTCATTTCTAGATTGGCAATACCTGATTGACCGGTATGCTCTACATTGAATGTGTCTCTTATGTTGTACCTTTCTTATGGTTAGGCCAAACTAACGCATGCAGCCTGCGTGCGCAATGGCGATTAGATTTGTAGTCATCAACGCATTCTGTCATTGGTCGCGGCGATCTATGCGCAGTGATCGCCATCGCACGCGTTGGTTTGGCCGAAGCTTTATAGGTTAACTTACTTTCATGATCACCAGGGCAATATAGGCATAGTGAAAGACACGAGAAACTTAGTCGGTTGCTAGTTTAAAAACAAAGGACTGCGGCGCGAGAGTCTGCGTTGCGGTTACCGGGCCCAGCTTTCATACACGTAGAGATTAACTTCCCCCTTTATCACCAGGGTAACGTGGGCACAGTAAAAAGACACGATTGTCTTAGTCGCTCGCTAGTTTAAGAACAAAAGACTGCGGCGTGAGACGAGACGCTCTCCTGTTGCGCTGATCTTTCGAGTTTAACATATCCCAAGGACTGCGACGCGAGAGTTACGTTGTGATCGATACCTTCATAGAGTTTTAACCTATCCCATCGCCAGGGAAACGTGGGCGTGGTCAAAGACGTGACAGTCTTAGTCGCTCGCTAATTTAAAAACAAAAGACTGCGGCACATGCGACTTTGCAGTCACCACCTTCTTAGAGTTTAATCTATCCCATCTCCAGGGCAACGCGGCAGTCTCAGTCGCTCGCTAGTTTATTTATTTATTTATTTATATTAGGAAGACCAGGGTTTACATAATTGATTATTTTACAGTTAATAACACCTGATAACCACTTATAGGTCCCCACAGATAGAATTGTGGTGGATATTTAAAGAAATTATAAAAACAGATAGAATTTATATGATACACGATACACCTAATGTTGTATTAAAGAGATAGTAATTTAACCATATTAGATTTCCCGTTACCTCATATCTATATATATAAAAGAAAGTCGTGTTAGTTACTTCGCTTATAACTCAAGAACGGCTGAACCGATTTAGCTGAAAATTGTCAGGGAGGTAGTTTATAGCCAGGAGAAGGACATAGGATACTTTTTATCCCGTTCGAAATAAAAAAAAAGTCTGCTTATTTATTGCCATTAGGGCGGAACAAAGTTCGCCGGGTCAGCTAGTTTATAATAAACAACATGATAAAAAAAAATCTACATGATAGGCTTGAAAAAACGCTCGCTCAGCAGCCGCCTAAGCGCTGGTATGCTAGTATAGAATAAATCAATATCTAGTTCCTTACTCAGTCTGTTAAAAACAAAGGACTGCCGTGATTCCGCTGATCCTTTATAGAGTTTAACCTCATCGCCAGGGCAACGTGGGCATCGTCAAAGACGCCACAGGGTCCACAGCCCGCGTGGAGCTGCACTCCACGTGTCAGACGATATCCGTGGACCGCGGGCACATCGCGCAGGCGGGCGCGGCGGGCGCGGCCGGCTCCACCAGCTTCCGAACGCCGTCCGGCCGCACGCCGGCGCCGGGCTCCGGCGCTATGACGCCTACGTACAGGGATACTGGTAAGCTTTGTTCCATTAGGGATGTTTCCTGGGTCAAAAAGCAAGAGTTTTAATTAGTCCGTCAGTTAACTTATAAAAAAATACTCACTAGCCTTTTACCAGAGTAAATACAAATGAGTAGGTCATCATCATAGAAACGCACCGAGCGCGGTATGTATGCGAGCGCGCCAATATACGTATGCGGCGCGCACGCACACACTGACAAGATTCGGCTCCCCGCTAATCCGCGCTCACATACAAACCGCGCTCGGGGCGTTTCTATGAAGATGACCTACTCATTTGTATTTACTCTGCTTTTACGCTCCACTTCGCACTAGGGGGAAGTCGAAACTAAACTTTGAACTCCTATGTTCTTCTGATTAATTTCGTTGCGGGTCCAATGATTATGACAGTTTAACTTTCCCTCCGAGACAAACTTGACTTTCACTGGTTGGGTTTTTGTTGGCGATCGAGCTGTTGATCCTTGCTACATAGTAGTTGCATTGGCTAAAACGATTGCGCATCGCATTCTCTCGGTTAAGCCTTCATTTCACAGTTTGTTTTGTACGAACAAAATTACTGTTGAACGAGTGTACACGATTATCCTGTTTTGGCTAAGGATTGCGAATGGGAACAGCTTATTTTGTTCTCACAGTTTTCATAAAAAACAAACTACCATTAAAATGGGATCTCCAACTTAGCTTCAGTCGCTGGTTTTCAACAAGCAATGAGGTAACCTTTAGAGCCCTCGATCGTTACGTTTAATTTATGTTTGTGTATAGCGAATACTCGCATAAAATATGTTAGGTCGAATCAAGTATACTATAAATGTGTTTCTAATACCACTTTACCATCTCCAGGTGCAAAAACTCCGATGCACGGATCGCAGACTCCAATCTACGACGCGGGCGGTCGCACGCCTCACTACGGAGCCGCGACGCCTTCGCACGAAGGCTCGCGCACACCGGCTCACGGCGCCTGGGACCCCGCCGCCGCCAACACGCCCGCGCGACCAGACTTCGACTACGGGCTCGACGACGGCTCGCCCGGGCCCGCCTACGAGCCGCCCGCCAGCTACTCGCAGGTAAAGAGGAACGGGACGGGTTACCCCACTGTAGAAATTGGCCGCCTATACATAACAGGGTCGATGAAGCACCTGATGTCGTGCCCTGAGTGCCCGAGCAACTGCACTCTACGCCACTCTTGTGGCGGAGTTTTGGACTGACTGTGTAGGTTGTTTGTTGTCGACACGAAAAGAAGAAAAAGGGCCGATGGAGCAGCAAGGTTTTGGAGTGGCGGCCGCGTACCGGAAAATGTAAAAAATGTATCCACAAGGTGGACCGACGACATCATTAAGGTAGCAGGAAGGCGCTGGACGCAGGCAGCAGCAATGGACGTCCTATGGCTGAAAAGACGATAATGATGACGCAACAGGGAAGATATGCAAGAGATTTCATGCCTACCCTGCGGGGACTGAGAATCCGGGCAAAACATTAAAAAAAATCTGATTTCCTCCTGCGCCAAAATGTCTTAGCTACCTCCTAGCCCAGATGCTGAATACGTTTATTGGTACAATACCCACAGCTTTGCTCCGTTCCCGGACCACAATTTAGCACTGCTCTTTATCTATTTGGCAGGATATTATTGTAAACTAATACTTTATTGTAAATATGTATAATATGTATGTATTTAATAAAAAAAAGAGTAGATAAGTTATACTACTTATTACCGTTAAGCTAGCACCCATAACACAAGCATTGAGTTGCTTACTTTGGGGCTAACTGGCGCTGTGTGAAATTGTCTAAAGATTTATTTATTTTTATTTTATTTATTTTTTATTTATTGCTCTTTCGCAGGCGGGCGGGCCGTTCACGCCGCAGACGCCGGGCACGATGTACGGCTCGGACCACACGTACAGCCCGTACCAGCCGTCGCCGGCCGGCTACCTGGGCACGCCCAGCCCGGCCGGCTACTCGCCGCGCTCGCCCTTCGAGCCCGGCGAGCCACATGCCGGCGAGTGGCACACCACCGAGGTCAGTGTTGCCAGGGATTGGGATTAAAATTGGACTGGGTTGCACAATATTACTTTCTATAATGGCGCAGCTACACCGAGACGAAGCGACGAAGCACGGTGAAATTAACTGAAGTGTGTGTTTACCCTATAATGTGTTGATCAGTTTTCTGCAGAGTGTAAATGCGTCATAACAAACGTCAAAAGTTTGTCAAACTCCATGCAAAAGCACCAGTTAAAATTAAGGTGATGCAACTCAGTCTCAATGTTCAGGAATTTTGATATGGTAATCAAATAGTCAAATGTAAAATAGTGTAAGAATATTTTACGTTTTGTTTGTGTATAAAGTGCAGGGAAACGCTTACCGAATGTTTGGTCGCGTTACGGCCTATGCTAAAACGCGTCTGCATTTTAAAATAGTATGAGCAGCGTAGTGTGATAATAACGTATGTGACGTGTCTCCATACGCACGGCGGGAGGCAGGTGTGCATTAATGCACGCGGCGGATGTCCGCGGAGCGCAAGCCCGCGTCGGACGTCTGGAGCGGGTATCCGCTACTTATCCTCGCAAGTTTTAGCGTGGGCCTTAAACTTCGCACGATATATCGCTTTACAACTCACAAGTCCGTGGTGTACTTGTTTCTAACCCTGTTACGTCCCAGGTGGAGGTGCGGGTGCGCGCGCACGAGGACGCGGCGCTGGCGGGGCAGGCGGGCGTGGTGCGCGGGCTGTCGGCCGGCATGTGCGCCGTGTACCTGCCGCGCGAGGACCGCGTCGTCAACGTGCTCGCCGACCTGCTCGAGCCCTGCGTGCCGCAGAGCGGCGACCGCGTCAAGGTACAACCATCTTCTTCTTGTCGTGTCGACAACAAACCTACAGTAGCGGCGTAAGGGGGGGGCGGTGGGGGCGGTCCGCCCCGGGTGCCAAGCATCAGGGGGTGACAAAAGTCGCGCAATTAGTTCTCACTGACGCATCTGCATGGCAAGGACGGTCGTGATTTCATGACAGGGGGGGTGCCATTCTGGGATGCCTTAGGCTATAATTTATATTANAGTCAAAATCCGGATTTTTTTATAGCCTCAAAATCCGGATTTTTCAGATATTTTCGAATTTCGAATAATCCGGATTGCAATCTCTAGTTTACACATACAATGTCACTATTTTGTTGCAATTTCTTACAAAACTTGCGCGCAAAAAGCAAATCTATTATGTATCTGTAAAATCATCAAACTTCTAACGCTCGTAACTCAGTTCAGATTGAGTTTAGAGGTATACATGTCATAGTAAGTTTGGTTTATTACACTATTTTGTAATCAAAAAACAAGGTTTGGTCGATGGCCGCGCGAAAAAAAAGGCGCCAATTTCCGGCATTGTCTTTTACGTTGTTTGTAACCCTGCCACGTCCCAGGTGGAGGTGCGGGTGCGCGCGCACGAGGACGCGGCGCTGGCGGGGCAGGCGGGCGTGGTGCGCGGGCTGTCGGCCGGCATGTGCGCCGTGTACCTGCCGCGCGAGGACCGCGTCGTCAACGTGCTCGCCGACCTGCTCGAGCCCTGCGTGCCGCAGAGCGGCGACCGCGTCAAGGTACGCCACAACACACGTCACATGCGACACCTGCCGCGCGAGGACCGCGTCGTCAACGTGCTCGCCGACCTGCTCGAGCCCTGCGTGCCGCAGAGCGGCGACCGCGTCAAGGTACGACCATCTTCTTCTTGTCGTGTCGACAACAAACCTACACAGTGTCAGCCCAAAACTCCGCCACAACAGTGGCGTTGTCAGTAGCACTCATCGAATCCTCCTGAGTGCGGTTGCTTGGGCACTCAGGGCATGACATCAGGTGCCTCATCGACTGGGGAACAAAACCGCACCTGCACTCCATGTTCGAGCCATCCAAGAATCCCCACCTGGCCAGATTGTCCTTACCACGGCCAACCTGCGTCCGAAGTCTATTTAAAGACTTCCAGGTAAGCCAGGGTACAATCATAACAGAGTCACACGGCTACCAGCTACATTTGGACACTAGTCTGCTCCGTGAGCACGTAGAATCCCGTCCAATGACCCCAAGCTACCCATCCTTATCGCTCGCGCGTAATTATATTGCTGTCGCGACTGTGCGACGGGCGCCCGCAGTGTGCGCAGAGTGTGCGAGCGCAACAGCAACATAATTACGCGCGAACGATAAAGATGGGTAGCCTGGGGTCATTGAACAAAATTCTATGTGCTCAGAGACCAGGCTTTAGACACCTATAGGCCTAAGATGCGCGATACGCGAGGCGCGTCAAGGTACGCCACAACACACGTCACAAGCAACACCTGCCGCGCGAGGACCGCGTCGTCAACGTGCTCGCCGACCTGCTCGAGCCCTGCGTGCCGCAGAGCGGCGACCGCGTCAAGGTACGCACACATATCGTAGTCGCAGCAGGCGTTATAGGACTACCAGCTACATTATTAAGACACAGTACGGAGTACATGTCTATACACACTTGGCCACAGCCACGGCCCTAGACAACTATCGCATGTCACGTGGTCACGACCCGCAACTATTATACGGGGTGTTAGGTAAATGGGTATAGGAGCCGACACTAGCCCATGTTAACATGGTCATATAAATGGTATAGTGAAGTCAGAAAATTGATATCTTCATTTTAATTATTTACATTTTCATACAAATCGGAATTTATAAAATTTATTTTGTGTGAAAATTAAAAAAATTAAAATAATGATATCAAATTTCTGACTTCACCATACCATTTATATGACCATGTTACATGGGCTAGTGTCGGCTCATATACCCATTTACCTAACACCCTGTATAGGACAAGCAGCTATATTAGGACACAGTACATGACTACACACACTTGGCCACAGCCACGGCCCTAGTAGACAACACTCGCATGTCACGTGGTCCCCGCACGCAACCATAGTAGAGTGACGTCACATCCACGCTCTGGTACGGAGGCGTGGAGAGAGTCGCATTCCAGCGAGGTGCGCACTGCGCAGTTAGCTAGTTGCACAGTAGGACACAGTCTATGTCTATACACACACTCAACATGCGTTACAAGATTACCAGCTACATTGCGATAGTTACGGTCATAGGTCAACCACGGTTACAAACATGCAACTGCACCAAACGATATGGTTACCAGCTATATTTATATTATCTGCGAGCACTGACAATCTGGCTCAAGATATTTACTGATGCCTGCAAGCTATATCAAGCAGATCATATGGTATTTGACACCAGTCGATTGACTTCTTATGAACTGTCAAAACACGATCTTCTCGTTGATTGACGTCACTAATTTCACCAAATCTACTGACAAACTTTTTAATAATTTTAGGCATGTATTTAAATGATCTTTTTAAATTAGCAAAAACGGCAATTAAAAAAATCTAAATGGTCATCTATTTTAATGATTGATCCTCTTTCTTTGAGACATNTTGACGAAGCGTTTGTATGAAGACTATCCATCTAGGTTTTATTAATCTAAGATTGTACCACATTATCTCGGTGAATAAATAATCTTTGAATCTTTGAACATAGGCCTCCCCCAATGATTTCCATGTTGATCGATCGGTAGCGACCAGCGTCAAGCGCTGCTATCTTTATGATGTCGTCGGTTCACCTTGTGGGTGGTGTTAGTAGAGTTTTCCGGTACGCAGATTTAACTGGATCAGATTCTTATACCTAATTATCTTATTTGTTTGAATGGGTGACTGAATTGAATGTGTGGTCACCAATTTTAGAGCACTTGTGTACACTTTGACATAATTGCGGTTTAATTGCCTTAAGATTATTATTTTTAAAACCTGAGATACCTTCTAGGGCGCTCTGGCAGGCCTACACTCTACACTCTATAATAGTTTAAGCCCTAAGCGAACGATTTATAAAATAGTTTTTCTACTTTTTGTTCACATGCATGGTGGAGAGATCCACAACCTGTACGAGTATACTTATTATGTTTTTCTTGATTCCAGCTCAGACATAAAAGAGATAGCCAAACGCCTCTACAAGAAGGAGGTGCTGATCACAGAAGAGGTCCGTGAGCAATTGGAACAGTGTCTGGATACCCTCAAGAAGAGGATCGAGCACGAGGGCCCGACTGGCAAGCGGTTCTACATCTACAAGACCTTGCAGACCCATGTCCTGCCACTCACCAATGTGGCTTTTGATAAAACTGGCAATAGGTATATTAGCAGAGTATTACCAATATTAATAGGTGGTAGATAGAGTAGATACTTACCCACAAGAAGAGGATCGAGCACGAGGCCTGACTGGCAAGCGATTCTATATCTACAAGACGCTTCAGACCCATATCCTGCCTCTCACTAACGCGGCCTTTGATAAACAGGCAACAGGGAATTTAATAACAATAACAATGTCAGTTCCCTCAAGAAGGAGATCGGGCGGGGCACATAGCTCGTAGAGCTGATGGCCGTTGAGGCAGAAAAGTTCTCGAGTGACGACCACGGGCCGGAAAACGTAGTGGCAGGCCCCCACTAGGTGGACCGACGATCTGGTGAAGGTCGCTGGATGAACCTGGATGCGGGCGGTGCTGGACCGGTCGTTATGGAAATCCTTGGGGGAGGCCTTTGTCCAGTAGTGGACGTCATTTAGCTACGAATTCAGGAACGAACGAAGGAATTACTTAATAGTAAGGTTGTGTTCACAGATGTTTGTCGGGAAGTTACGACAGGACATGCAAGGTCTGGGATGTGGACACCGGCAAGGAACTGAAGACCTTGGCTGGCCACCAGAACGTGGTGTACTCTGTTGCCTTTAACTTTCCCACCTGGTAAGAGTTTGTTTTTTCTTCACAAGAAAATAACATTTAAACTGCACAGTTAGAATGAAGTCTCGTCATTGAACATAAAATAATAATCTAACTAATTGATTTTGGATAACCAAAAAATTTTTCAGTGGAACATTATCGCAAAAACAACATGACAGAATATCTACAAAACAACAGTTTATGTACTTAACGTCAATCACGTTTAAATGTATTACGAGGTTTTCCAGTGCGATTCGTAGTCGATAAGTAGTACTTACACACCAGTAGACCTTGGCAATTTTCTAAATGACATCATAAAAAATCCTCTTCTTCTGAAAAAATTGGTATTGAAATGTTTTACAAAATGCATTTTATTTTGCAACTAGACATTATAGTTTCTTTCTCACTAGGGGGGCAGTTCGCTGTAAATATTAATCATCTACTTAATTTGTTATTAAAATTGCGAAAGACATTTGACGCAGGCTACAAAAATTCACAAAGTTTAAATATTAAACTGAACAGAGACCCAACATTGGATACTAATTGAAAACAATGGTTTTGAGTCATCTTCATTGTTTTTGTAAGGCGACGCGTCAGTATTGTCTGACATTACAAAGCTTTTGTATTCAGTTATTAGAAAAAATAATATTTTACAAATGCACAAAAGTAATTACCAACCTAAACCAAAACTAGCTTGCAGTTTCAGTATCTTCTGTAAGATGATGGATTTTATCACTTACCTTACTTATCAAATCATCACCAGCACCATCATTCTTCACTCCTTTCATCACCAGCGACCGCGTCATCACCGGTTCGTTCGACAAGTCGGCCCGCGTATGGGACCCGTCCACGGGAGAGTGCCTGGCCACTCTATGGGGCCACCGCGGCGAGGTGGTGGCGGCCCAGTTCAGCGCCAAGGGAGACTTCGCAGCCACTGGCTCAATGGACCATACGGCCAAGCTGTATGATGTTAGAACAGGTGAGATTGGACTATGCCATGGATATACTGGTTAAGAAGAAAAAAGGTGGTTGGAATACGATCAAAAAAGTGGTCTATTCCACTTTGATCACCTAGGTGATCTTATCCATGGGTGATCAAAGAACACCAAAGTGTTGCTCATAGTCCACTATGATCACCTGGGTGATCAAGTGGAATAGACCAAAAACGTTTGAGTTTTATCACACCACGGGCACGGTTGGTATTAAAAGTCCCTTCTACTCATATCTCTGGGTCTGGAATCAGAATTGTTGTTAGGCTTAGAAGTTATCTACCCATAGAGTACAAAAATCATAAAATAAAAAATAATAATTTCAAAAACGTCCTTATTTTGTTGTAGGGGCTGAAATTCACAACTACACTGGTCATACGGCGGAGGTGATCGCGTTGCAGTTTGACCCCAACGAAGGCCAACGCCTCATCACAGGCTCCTTCGATGGCACCATCTCAATGTGGGACACCAGGGTCAAGGAGTAAGTAGTCATCAAAAATATCCTTTTTGTTTAACTCAAACAATATCAAAGAAAATAGAATCTCTTGCATTACTATGTGCGCAATGTTTCATACTGAAGAAATTTTGCTATAATACTTTTACTAGGCGGTGTTGTTGATTCCTGGGAAATTAATATTTGGTTAAATAAAAAACTTTGGTTTCACCAGCGTTATGACAAAAAGAACCATAACTAGACATAAATCATCTTGGAGTGTCGCATCGGGAGGAAGAAGGACTTGCGTGACACAAATTGTTCAGTCTTTATAAAAAACAACGATTTGAGCAGGAAATTTTCATTCAACTAATATGACGATGACGCTATGCTCGGAGTCACTGAGACAGACGAATGTAGGCGTCCACCTACTTCAATCAGAATAAAGACCTCCAGACTGCATTTTGGGTGCATTTGCATAAATTCGTATTTAAATGCATAGACACAAGTTGTTTCTTGTTAGTTAAGCATGTAGCTGTTCTTACGCCTCATCTTGAATATTTCCATTGAACATGAATGATGCAGATTGTAATTGGATTCATACAAAATTACACCAATTTGTAGTAAACGGCACATAACATGTTGCACCAAAATGCCTGTAGAATGCTGTATGTAGATAATGTAACATTTTCTATCGATTAATCGAAATAAGATAAGTTACACTGACACGACAGTACTACCGCGTTCGGAAGTAATTTCATACAAAAAACAAAAAGTATTAAAGCCTGGTTTCCACCAAGGCAAAGCGGAGTGAAGACGAAAGGTTGCTTTGAATAACCAATCAGATTTCCTGGTTTCCTGAATAAAGAAATCTGGCTCTCCATTCCACCTGGGTGGGGAAGCCGGGCCTAACTATCGGATTCTAAAACGTCTTAACTAATGCTACTAATTGACTGTGGTTTTCCAGCCGTGTATCAGTGCTGCAAGGCCATGACGGCGAGATCTCGAGCGTGCAGTTTAACTGGGACAGCTCGCTTGTAGGCTCGGCGTCCCTGGACGGCAGCGCCAAGCTGTGGGACGCGCGCAGCACCGCCTGCCTGGCCACTGTGGCGGGACACACAGATGAGGTCGGTGCCTGGTATCAACACTAGTCCTGTCAATAAACTTAGTGTTGACTAGACTTTAGATGCTGTAGATCCTGGCTACAAAGGTGTTGCTACGATGGGAACGAGAGGTGGGACTAGTCCCGTAGGCTAAAGATTCTTGTAGATCTCATTTATATGCACAGTGCACACTCAATAGGTGTTAAGTTTAAAATAGTTGCTGAAAACTTCAGACCATGATAATATAAGAAGATTTCACGTAACTGGAGGACTTCACCAATGATACACGGACTCCTGAAGTAATCTACCTCAAGTCAAGTTATGACAGCTTAAACATTAAGTAGGATATTTCTATTCTTTGGAATATCTAAATATATTTGAGCGATCGCCAAAGCTCCACGGTCGGTTCGAGAAGTCTGCCATTGGAATACCAGCCCTTATTTATTTTTACTTAATCATCCTTAATGTTCTCGTGACCAGGTCCTCGACATCTGCTTCGACTGGGCCGGGCAGAGGATGGCCACGTCTTCCAGCGACTGCTCGGCGCGCATCTACGACGTGCGCTCCGACTTCAAGGAGCTCGCCGTCATGAAGGGCCATAGGGAGGAGGTGTCCAAGGTCAGACTATATTTTGGACGTCGTCGTCTCGTTCTTATCGCATTGTCCAGTTTGTCCTACTGGAAAATGGAACGAAATGACGTTCCTGCAGTAGAAGAGCAGCGCAACGAGAGGGTGGTACAATCAGGCCAGGATTTTAGCCAAACCACTTGTGACGTACTCGTATTTCTGTGCGTACTAAAATTTATTTAAAATAGGTACTTTTCATCCGATAAACATAATTATGGTGCAGGTCGCTTCTAATTCATATGTTCTACTATGTTTTCTGCCTGAAATTAAAACAAATTAGGTACGTATGACTTAGATAAGATTGATAACTGACTTAACTGCCACTTACTTGCTCTGTTCCATTCAGGTGTGCTTCAGCCCGGCTGGAGGTTGCCTGCTGACGGCGTCTGCCGACCGCTCCGCCAGGGTCTGGAATACCAACACGGGCAACTGTATACAGGTACTTAATAGTTTTTAAATTTAATCTGTACCAGCCTTGAGTTGCATCTGTCTATATCAGCCTTTAGGGAGTTCGCCTTCGAATGGCAAACGAAGAGGAGGCCTATCCTCTGCAACCCTCCACCGACTTCTGTCCCTGGCCACTTGCATCCAGTTTACTCCAGGCTGCTGCCGGATGTCGTCTGTCCACCGTTTAGGCGGTCTTCCCCTGCCGCGGGTGTTGTTTCGGGGTCTTCGCTCCCGGGTCTTTCTGGCCCAGCGATCTTGGGATAAGAGTTGCATATCAAACTAAATTATAAATAACTTGAAAAAATCCAACTGCCTAAGGCGGGAATCGAACCCATGGCCTCAATAGTTTGTTGTCATATTCATTAGTATGGCGAACAAATTCATTCATTCAGTACCTATATTATTTTTTGCATTAAAAAGATAAGCATGTAAAACCTCAATAAATCATGCAAAATACTAATCAAATTCCTTGTTTTAATTAGCTTAATATTATGTAGATATTGCAAGTAAATTATTCAACACAATATTATTTGCATAGTAATTAGTCACTGACTCATTTCAACTTTGTTACAGCGAATGTAATGATTCACTACGCGACACCGTTTCGTGGATCCGATACAGTTTTCTTTCATTTCCCAATTACCTACTAATTCCATTTCACAAAGAACATCTGTATTTATTATTTTACTTGTGTTTTCTTTGTTCATCATCGTTTGAATCATTTCGTCTTCGAGTATTTGTGTTTTGGCGCGACTTTTTTCTTTAATTTTTTTCGTCATTGATATATTGACTCAGCGACTTCCTTTACGCGGATTGCTAGAATGCCAATGAGGGCTATCGTTTTTATACTTAACAGTTGGCACCCCTGGCGATTGACAGGACATGTGACATTACTCTACAGTGGCGCCATCTTGATGAGTGCAATTGCGATAGTCCTCCTACCACTTTAGCGCTCACCAGTTGGTGCCACTGTCTTCGCTACTAGCAAGTGACAGGACCTTATTCTACAGTGGCGCTAACTGGTGAGCGCTAAAACGATAGCCCTCATTGTATGCACGCGCATAGGCCAAGATCATAGACAATGTAGCCTAGCATTCCGCGTAGTGCAGTCTCAACTCTCAACCTCATTTTAAAACATTCCTAGCAAAGAAAGCGACCTCTGGTGGACTGAAGGATTCTCCTCATTTTATTAGGGTTTTTTCATGAAGATCTAATCATGCATTTGCCTCTAGTTTAGTGGAGACTAAATGACCATCATCTGAAGATGATATTTTCAGGACCTAATGATGATTTCTTTGTAGGTTCTCTCTGGTCACCAAGGGGAGATCTTCTCGTGTGCCTACTCGTACGCTGGAGACGCCATCATCACAGCCTCCAAAGACAACACCTGCAGGATCTGGAGATGATTCGACTGGTGGCTGTAGGCGCAGCCACTGGGACTTCTTACAACTTTCTATTTTATTATTCTTTTGGAGATCTGGTAACTGAGAATTTTCCTGCAATAATGTAGCAATGTTTTACATGAGGAACGAATATGTTTTAAACTTTATTTGAGAAACACATGAAAAAAAAGGAAAAATGTGTAATGAAATTAAAAATAATGCGGAAAGAGAATCACGAAGTAATCATTTCAATCTTATTTTTTGTAAGTCTGAAAACTTGATACACTTTTCTTGCATAGTTTTTTCACGTAGATAGCTTACGTAGCTTTCTCATACGATACATAAATTAGGTATACTAGTATAATATTTAGCTAGCTCTTTCCCTTAGTATTGTTAGTCGAAGAAAACTTATGTCGCGGTAGCTAAATCCATTTACTAAAATGAAAGTTGAAAGGTAACACCGCGGATCACACACCGCGTAAAATTGGAACAGTCTTATCTTTGAAGTCTTATCGATCTTAGCTTTTATATTATATCAATGTTTCGAAACTAATGTATACCGACTTATCGCATTAACAAACAACAATAATTTTACTTACTTACTGCAAAGATAAGTAACTTTCTGAATGAGTTCCCAATAAACTTACTTATTGGAATCATGAATAATGTACACCTAAAATAATTCATTGTATTTCTATAGTTTATGTATTACAAGTTATGTAATTAAATTATTTCTAAAGAATAAAGAAGCACTACGATATTTAATGTTGTTGATCAATAATTGACATGATAATAGAGTATACTAAAATGCACTGTTTCTCAATGCATTGTTTAGTGATAAAGAGGGTAATAAATCATTTTTTACGATGACATACTTTTTCATTAACTCCTTTTGAACAATTCACTTAAGTACTTACGTAGCCGTTTCTACCTAAGTAGGGAATTTAACGTCGCAGATTTGCTAAATATGCAGGGTGCTTCCATCATATTTAAAAACAATTTCACATTCACAAATAAACTTTCCAACTAGGGGAAGTCACAACAACAAGACGAGATAAAAAAATGATCTCTGACCCACAAAAACTGACTAAAGTGATTTATTGGCCATTTACTTCAATCACAAATGGCTGCCACTAAAATGTAACCAGATTATCTGTATTTTCTCAGCCGAGTAAATTGAGCGGCAATCGTCGACAATATCAACAAGTGTAAACAAAGAGTCATCGCTAACGGGAGCATCCTGCCGGGACGGGGGTCAAATGAGACCCGATAAGCCGCACACTCGCAGACACTAGTGTTGGAAGTGTTACATAATAGTGCAATGTGACGCTCGAGTTATTTGAGAAGTCTGACGCCCGTATTCACAAACGATGCTTGCTTAAGTGAAGCAGCAAATCGAACGCACAGCGTTGAATAGAGGTGTGTGTCACCCTTTGCGTCCACATGCACTGTGAGACCTCATAGTAATGTTTGTGAATACGGGCGTGAATCAGTTTGGCGCTGTCAATCGAGAAATCATCACACATTTGATCACGAACCATCGCTAGAAATGCATCCTTTCAAAACGAAACACGCTTTAATGGTGTTTATAATGAACCCTATGGCAGACGTAGAGCTACCGAAACCGTAGAGGTAACAATTAGAGAGGTTGTTACTATGGTTTTTATTTTCATAGTCCTTTTCAGAACACACCAAAGATGAAAATGGTGGGAAAATCCGTTTCTACGGATTACTTCTGTAATCCAGTAATTTTCATCTTAGATCTCGCTCTGAAAACACTGTTTAAAGTGTTGCTAACCCTTTGCAGAAGTGCCCTTTGTAAAACAAGTGCTACAATGTTACAGAAATAATTTTCCTCTAAACACTTATAAGGAATAATAATTTATAAATCAAAACAAATATTTAAGGAAAATAGGTACGTCAATTTAATGTTTTATCAAGTAAGTAACACTTCTGTTACGGAGCGTACGTAAACATTACATATGTGCACATTCCCGCTCAAATGGATGGTCAGCTCATTAGCACTGCGAACTCCTTGCAGAGCGGTTGTGTTCACAGTTACTAGTTAGTTAATACCAGTGATAATGATGCCAAAGTTATTAATTGTAACTCTAGTTGTAGCGCTAGCGAAGTCAGAGTACAAGTATGAGACGAAATATTTTAAAGTGCCGTTGGACCACTTCGGCTACCAGAGAAGCGAGGAGTTCCAGATCAAGTATCTGGTGAATGACGATTACTGGAACACTAATAATGGACCTATATTCTTCTACACCGGGAATGAGGTAAGACAACGGTTCTTCTTCTTCTTTTACATGTGTTATTTAAAATTGTGCATAAAAATAGTAGCGTTTCATTTGCTCATTGCAATCCGTCTACAACATGGTCATAATGATAACTCATAGTCTTACATTGAAATCATCATCAGCTCAAAAGGAAGAAGTATCATGTGTACAATTGGCAAGACTTGTTATAGCATGGGTAGGTCTTAAGTAAGTAGGTAGAGTCAAAAGTTTGTAAAGTAACAGCAGCATTATTGACAATATTCTAATTCCGTGAATGCTTTCGATAAAAAATCTATTATGACTATGATATGGGTATTCCCAAGATTGTTACATTCGAAGCTGCTGGCTAATCTACTTATTACTAGTAGGTATTACGAAACTAATAGGGGTTAGGTCAAGGTCTCATTTTCTCAGATTAATAGCATTATCGCGTTTCGCAATACATCAAATTCCTCATTACTTATGATTACTCATTAATTTTATCTTCTACTAGTAATAATAATGTGTCTAAGTTCAAGTGAACTTTGTATGTTGAATCAAGTAGTGTACTTAACGTACTTAAGTATTGTGGTTCGCATTCTTGACATGTGATCTTAAATGGCTCAAATATCAGTAACTGCTATTAAAGTTAATTATTTATGTACCCATTGTATGTATTTACCTACTATTACATAAGTTACGCACTTTTATAAATATTTAAATAAAGAAGTTCGTCATTGCTTGATAACTTTAGCTGTGAACCATGTTATTTCGCGTTTTAATTGATAAAAAATTATCATTAATTTAGAAGATTTTCTCGTCAGTATATTTATAGAAAAGAACAGTTAAGAGTGAACTGATTAGAAAAGTTGAATGACCGAAATGTAATTGGTTATTGACCTCACAAAAAAAATATAGAGTTGCGAACTTTAATTTAGGTACTTTGAGCCAATTTCAAACCTCTGAAAAAAATGTTGAAGAAAGATTACAGTCAAGTGGGTGGAGGTCGATAAAGATTCTATTCTCTATGATTTTCATAAGTTTCCACGGCTTTCTTGGTTATTTAATGAAAATGTAGAGTTATTTTTAAGGTACATTACCTACATTCCTTTGACGATTTTGTGGTCATTAATGATGAGTCTAATAAAACAGTTGGCAATTTTAATCAATTCCCATCCTGAAATCTGAACAAAATGTTTCAGGGTCAAATCGAAGTATTCGCCCAACACACGGGCTTCATGTGGGAGATCGCGCAGGAGTTCAACGCGAAGATTGTATTTGCAGAACACAGGTTAGTTCTATTGTAGGAATCATACTACTTTTTGTATACCAAAAGAAAAGTAAAACATTTAAAAGGCTGCCTTTTCCTATAGTGGGTGACTTGACGCTCAGGTAGGGGGTGGAAATTGCAATTTTCCACTCACTCTCTCCTACTGGAACTACCTCATATTTTTCCATTTTAACTTTGAATCATTACAGATAGGTATTGAATTATCGCATAAAAGATTCCTATCCCGTAAGGAACATTTTAACAAAATACTATAATAGACTTAATTCTGTCAGTGTCTGAGATATGGGAGGGGCACGGAGGGGTGTCATTAACATAATATGACGTGATAGAGCATATAAATCTGAAGAAAATCTGAAGCATCGCTGAAATTTTGACATTTTTGACGTTACAAAAACATCCACAATCCCGTGCCGCTCCCATAGCTCCGGCATCGACTGAGTTAGATAAGTACTAGACCAGTAGTAATGAAACAGATCAAAAATGGACGCTTGCTTACTTTGAAACCTCGACAGCTGGCAATTGTTTCCCGAGCCTTTCAGCCACCTTCCTTCCAGTCATCATCCACACCTTGACTCAAACTTCCAGGTACTACGGCACGTCGATGCCGTTCGGCAACAAGTCTCTGGACAAGGAACACGTCGGCTACCTGACGTCTGCGCAGGCGCTGGCCGACTACGCCGACCTCCTCGACCATCTGCAAGACCACGCGGTCAAGCCCAAGTACCCGGTCATTGCTTTTGGAGGTATCAGAACAGTTTGAAATATTGCGGATTACCTGCAGCACTAAAGCTAAAGCTTCAAGCACACCAACGCGTGCAGATCGCCATCGCGCGGACTGTCATGGCGCATGGGTCGCGCGACCTGTCATTGGCCTATGATCGCTCCTGCAATGGCAATCTGCACGCGTTGGTGTGGTTAAAGCATTAGAACTGGGCCCCGATTACGGTAATTTTTAACGTCTCCAATCCAGACGCGCTTCATCGATTCTGCGATACGATTGGTCAAAAAAGCTGACGTACGCTGTTTTGATCATTACGCTGACCAATCGTATCGCAGAATCGATGAAGCGCGTCTGGATTGGAGACGTTAAACATTACCGTAATCGGGGCTCTGCTGTGTTGAACTACGATTATAACTCTGAGCTTCATGCACACCAGGTTTTTTTCAGGCACCATTGATGCTCGTTTTACGATCGCTTACACGGAGCACTCCATTTGCATGAAATTCACGTCGACTGTACCTTAAAAAAACGTACGCTATGCACGAGTATACCATTTCTTTTTGGCTATAATCATTTAAAAGCTGACGGCGCTAAGAACGTAAATAGTTAGTAAACCTAGAGTTATGAAGGTAAACGAGTATGAGATGTTTGGACCAAAAGTTAAGACTGGAAGAAAATGTCATCACATTAAGTTGACCTTTTGTACCATACATGTTGCGCTATCAAGTTTTAAATTATCTTGACATAAGCTGTCTGTTGCTGCACCAAAATGTTTAGCTCTACATTTTATTTAAAAAAATTGGCGATTAGTATTATACTTAAGCACCCTTCCTCTTGATTCAATCTACCTATTAAAAAACAGCATCAAAATCCGTTGCGTAGTTTTAAAGATCTAACCATACATACGCCCGTATTCACAAACATTACTACGAGGTCTCGCAGTGCGCGTGGATGCACAGGGTGACACACGAACCAATCACAGAGCTCTATTAAACACTGTGCGTTCGATTTGCTGCTTCACTTAAGCATGCATCGTTTGTGAATAGGGGCAATAGAGATAGACAGACAGGAAAGCGACTGTTTTATAAATGTAAGTAGTGATGATGCAATCCTCTCCAGGCTCGTACGGCGGCATGCTGGCTGCCTACTTCCGCATGAAGTACCCTCACCTGGTGTCGGGCGCCATCGCGGCGTCGGCGCCGGTGCACATGTATCCTGGCATGGCGCCCTGCGACGCCTACTTCCGCATCGTCACCTCCAGCTTCGCGCTCGAGGGGCAGAGCTGTAGGGACAATATCAAGCGCTCCTGGAAGGTCTTGAGGTAAGGACACGAGCTGGTTACCTTGGCTCATCCTCCAACCGCCTCTGTGGTCTAGTGGTAAGACCACTTGCTTCAGACGCAGAGGTCCCGGGTTCGATTCCCAGTGGGGGCTGATTTTTCTGTTCGATTTGGTTGGTGGTGGGGCTTGTTCTAAGTCCGCCTGCCTATCTACCACCTTCTTACCTAAGTCTGTCGTTGTTAACAATGTTAACAGCATTGTTGTGTTCCGGCAGTTAGAGGTAAGATAGCCAGTTCCTCCGTGGTTGAGGATTCCGGGTGAAGCTCGCTTCCACCTTCGGTCTGATCGTCACTTACCATCAGGTGAGATACAGGCCAAGAGATTCCTCGTTGTGGATAAAAAAAAGCTCGTATAATGCCATGCTGGCTGCGTACTTCCGCATGAAGTACCCTCACCTGGTGTCGGGCGCCATCGCGGCGTCGGCGCCGGTGCACATGTATCCTGGCATGGCGCCCTGCGACGCCTACTTCCGCATCGTCACCTCCAGCTTCGCGCTCGAGGGGCAGAGCTGTAGGGACAACATCAAGCGGTCCTGGAAGGTCTTGAGGTAAGGACACGAACTAGTTACCTTGCGTTCCTCTCCAGGCTCATACGGCGGCATGCTGGCCGTATACTCCGCATGCTGTAGGGACAATATCAAGCGGTCTTGGAAGGTCTTGAGGTAAGAGATTACATATGAACCATCTTAGGACTTCAACGTGCTAAGGCATAAGCAACAGACATGAGTGTTCATTACGCCTGGCAGTTGTGCATGCTAAATAATTATAGGCGTCAGGTGCGTTACGTAAGATTTTCTTGTTTTTAAAAAACATCATACACACATAATACGCTAAACGACTGATCATGGTACGTGCAATGAAGATCGCCTCGCCTCCAATGAAATAATGAGTGGATGTTGATGATGATGACTCCTGTAACTTAGGCGGAAGCGCCTGCCTGCACGCCTAAACTGACTCTAGTTGGCTTTTTTAGTATTCCTAAAGTACTAGCAAAGACTAGCTACATTAGGCTCGAATTAAGCTAATACAATAACCCTCCTTCTGGATTCCAAAAAACCCTCCTTCTGGCGCAGTCGGGTAAAAATACAATAATCCCGTTCCAGAAACTTCGCCACATCAGCCAACAACACCGCCTGGTTGAAATCCAAATGGAACCTCTGCGACCCCGTCAAGAACGCCACCGACGTGCAGCAGCTGGTAGACTTCCTACAGTCCATGTACGAGACGCTGGCCATGGTGAACTACCCGTTCGAGTCGGACTTCCTCGTGCCACTGCCCGCCTACCCAGTCAGGGTGGTGTGCCAGTACTTGAACGAGACATTCACTAATAACACGGTGCTGCTAGAGGTAAGATCGTCATACCGTTGCAGCCAAATGACGTTCACTGCTGGACAAGGCCTCCTCCAAGGATTTCCACTAAGACTGGTCTTGCGCTGCCCGCATCCAGGTTCTTCCCGCGACCTTCACTGGATCACCGGTTCACCTAGTGGGAGAACTGCTCACACTACGCCTTCCATATCCTTACCTATTTCTCATGAAAAACCCGTAACTAAGTATTTCTATTTCGAGATATTTTTCAAAGTAAAAATACATGAAGGTGCTTCACTTACATACTTACCGATTATAACTATCTGTAACTTTATGTTTTGACACGTCCTATTTTATTTCTACAGCAAATCGGAAAGGTGCTGGACACGTTCACCAACTACGACAAGAAATCAAAATGCGTGGACTACAAGAAAGGAAGCGACTACGGAAACTTGGACGCGTCCGGTTGGGATTATCAGGTATATGCCTGTCTCTACTTAGCTGTAAAATGACTCTATAATTTGGGAGCTTTATCTTTGATTTATCATCTTAATTAATCCGACAAGTTCATCTAAAAATCATCAACAAACGTCATGAAGTTTTCCAAAAAGTACTAAGTATCATAAAGTAGCTATCTTTCGTCCACCAGGCATGCACAGAGATGGTGATGCCAATGTGCACCAACGGGCAGTACGACATGTTCGAGGTTGAGCCGTGGAACTTCACGCGGTTCTCGGAGGACTGCCACGCCAAGTTCGGGGTCTACCCTCAGCCTGACGCCGCCAGGATCGCGTATGGCGGCGACAGACTCGCGGCCGCTTCTAACATCGTGTTTAGCAATGGGCTACTGGACCCATGGACTGCAGGTCTGTATTCCCCACCTTTTTGTTGATGAAAGTTCATATTTTTCAAAACATGTTAGGTACGTTTTCTAGTCGGGATTCAGAAACAATACAACATCTATCAACTCGTGGACGGTTGGACAGATTGGCACCCTGGAATAACATACAGGCTACTTTTTACCCAACTACCCAAAAAAGGAGGGTAATGTTATTAGTCTAATAAACTACGGATAGCCCGCGACGTTAGGACCATTTCAATGACAACAATCATTGTCAGTAGAGGCGCGCGCACGGGTGACTTTTTGTCACCGTGACAGTAGGTAATCTTTCTCTTTTACACTTTTGTAAACAGAAAAAGAGAGACTACATTTCGTTAGTAAATACAACTGCCGCGGTAACAAAAATCACCCACGCACCCATTGAGCGCACGCTCTTTAGCTTTAAGAAATTCGCCGAGCATTTCGAGCACCTAGTGTTTTATTATAAATGATGGTTAAACCTCTATTTCGTCTCAGGTGGTATCCTCAACACGGTAAGCGAGTCGGTGGAAGCCGTGGTGATCCTGAACGGGGCGCACCACCTCGACCTGATGCCGAGCCATCCCAGCGACCCGTCGACCGTCGTGTATGCGCGCGACTTCCACAAGCACAGGATCCATAAGTGGATCAGGCAGTTTAGGAAAATGAACTAGAGTTAGCTGTTTAGTTTTAGTTTAGATAAATAAATGAATAAGGATTTTTTATTTTTATGATTTTTTTGTTTTTAATCCCCTGTTTGACACCATGGCATGTAGAATTTGTAGGACAAGAATTACGGTATATTATTGTCTAATGCAGATATAATTTTAGTTACATCGTGTGCAGTTTCACAAACGGTATGGGCGTTCTAAATAAACGTTATTTCACTGTTGAAATACTTAACCGTCGTGATTTTTTTATCGACAACATCTCAGATGATGGAAAATGATGATCAGGCCGAAGGTGGAAGCAAGCTTCGCTTAGAATCGTCAACCACAAAAAGAACTATGTGCGTTCCCTTCGAGAGGCCACTGTGGAAAACGAAGGTTTCGTATACATAAATATTTAGCAGAACCTCTAAAACAAATGTAGCCAGAATGATAAATTTGTAGGTGTTGTAAGTTGGACGCTACAANTTTCTGACAATGTCCTTTATTGCTGTATTTACCAGGATACCTAGGAACTTTCCTATAAAGCTTAATCCTGAAGTTAATATCCTAAATTGACCCTGCTAGAATCGAACCTAGGGCCCACTCGCTCAAAGCTATTGGCGTGCCATGTTTTTTTTTTTTTTTCTTCTTTATGGCTCTCGCGGATTGCGTTTAGCCACGACGGGGTTCTTGATGTGGTTCTTGACAAAGATTGTTCTTGACTTTTGCGTTTGGTTTTTCGGACATTGCGTTTTGCNTCCGCCACAAGAGTGGCGTTGTCAGTAGCACTCATCGAATCCTCCTGAGTGCGGTTGCTTGGGCACTCAGGGCATGACATCAGGTGCCTCATCGACTGGGGAACAAAACCGCACCTGCACTCCATGTTCGAGCCATCCAAGAATCCCCACCTGGCCAGATTGTCCTTACTACGGCCAACCTGCGTCCGAAGTCTATTTAAAGACTTCCAGGTAAGCCAGGGTACAACCATAACAGAGAGAGCTACATTTGGACACTAGTCTGCTCCGTGAGCACGTAGAATCCCGTCCAATGACCCCAAGCTACCCATCCTTATCGCTCGCGCGTAATTATATTGCTGTCGCGACTGTGCGACGCGCGCCCGCAGTGAGTGTGCGAGCGCGACAGAAACATAATTACGTGCGAGCGACAAGGATGGGCAGCTTGGGGTCATTGGACGGGATTCTACGTGCTCACGGACCAGGCTTTACATGTGTACACACACGGCCTTAGACTACACTCGCATGTCACGTGGTCCCCGCACGCAACCATAGTAGAGTGACGTCACATCCACGCTCTGGTACGGAGGCGGGGAGGTGCGAGAGAGTCGCATTCCAGCGAGGTGCGCACTGCGCAGTTAGCTAGTTGCACAGTAGGACACCTGCAGTACAGTCTATGTCTATACACACGTTAAACATGCGTTACAGGATTACCAGCTACATTGCGATAGTTACGGTCATAGGTCAACCACGATTACAAACACGCAACTGCACCAAACGATATGTTTACCAGTTATATTTATATTGTCTCCGAGCACTGACAATCTGACTCAAGATATTTACTGATGCCTCCAAGCTATATCAAGCAGATCATATGGTATTTGACACCAGTCGATTGACTTCTTTTATGGTGAAATCAGAAGAAACACGATCTTCTGATTTCACCATAAAAGTAGATGACGTGACTAATTTCACCAAATCAACTGACAAACTTTAAACATTTTAAAGCAACCAAAACTAATAGAGTGTCTTCATCGCAGGTGATAGCAGGCGAGGACCGCGAGGCAGTGGGGCAGCTGATCTCGATCGAGAACCAGGAAGGCGTGGTGAAGTTCGGCACCGACGACATCAAGATCATGCAGCTTCGTCACCTCTGCAAGATGAGCTCGGCCTAACGCGCGCCTCGCCTCAAGCAGGACGAGCCTCCGCAGGTTGAACGCAAAGTCTTATGACGCGCCACAGGGGGCTACTTCCAAACGTTCCAAACTTCGTTTCGAGTCTATCTGCCATCTTCGCTCGTGCTGGCATCTCGCTTTGCGTGAGAGGGATGGCAACATTCGAAACTTCGGATAACGTTTTTCGGAGTAACCCCGCAGCAAGTAACCGCACCCACGGGTTAGTAATAACGTCATGATTCTTTAGTAGATTTGAGGTACTTCTAAGAAGATGTTGAACTTTGAAGTAACTTGACCGTTTAATAATGCGGCGTATGTTGCATTAAGGTGAACGCACGCCTAATGCTCCAGACGTCGAATTTTTGTGTTATTCTAATTTTAGTTTTCTAACTTAAGGCGAGATAATAGGGCAAGTGTGCGTTCACCCCCTGATCTGTGGTTTAGCTATGAAATTGTGATACCATAAACAATATAACTCAACTTACACTTAAGTTTTCTGTTGACAATGAATATCTATAAAATACAAGTTTGGCAAACTATGCAAGTTTTGCCAATTATCCTTAAACTTCCATAAGTGACATTGGTGCATCATTGCAACAATATCTGGTAGTAAAACAGCCCTTGTGATGATGGTAATTTAAAGTTGACTTACTCAAAAAATGAAGCAAAAGTGCATGGGTACGCTCCATGATTAGATATTGAACTTCTAAGTTTATTAGATCCAACCTCGTTGTTTGAAAAATAATGTCGGGCACATTATTGAGAATCTATTTTGCATGTTTTATACTGCCACCAAAAATCCAGATACAAATATGTTAAAAAAATTCTAGCATTCATCTTAGTTAATTATTTCTTTCTTTTCTATGTTACATGCTTATTAGCTAGTCTTTCTTTGACATAGAACTGATTTCAATTAGTCCTTTATCTTCAATTGTGCGCGAATGTGGGAAAACTTATTATTTAAGTAAATAAATATTATGTTTTGCGGAAATGAGTAAAGTAAAGCGTGTAAGTTGACGAACTCAAAGAATACATAAATATTTTCATACAGTATTTATTTATTAAACAATAAAATACCGTACCAAATACAGAAATACATACATGAGACATGATTAAGTATGTTATATAAACAGATATCTGTTTATATCTATTTAGTGGTTATCTAAATAAATATTATAAATGTATTTATGTGTTTTCTTTTATTATTATATTTCCTGGAAGTTTAATCCAGATTATTCCTTTAATCCAATTTCCAATCCTAAAATCCTATGATTTCTTTTCTAAACAGTGCCTAATTTTTGAGGCATTATTACATTACATAATAATGATTTATATTTTTGTTTATAAATACATATCTACCTAAATATTTATTTATCACCGGTTAATTGAACACGTTACTAAAGATTGTTGTTGTTGACTACTGAAGATTGTTTTCTCGATTTTATTGTATCTAAGCAACACAAAATTGACTAAACTGAGTAAACAGCCAGTCATTGTTCATATTTGACAATAAATAACTTGCAAGATGTTATCGCGGCGAGATAAGCTGCTGATCCAGCCGTGGGAAGATCGCAGGTTCAAAGATCATCGGTCAAAAGTAAGTTCATGAATCTCGTAACTCGATAGTGATAATTGACCCTTGAGCTCGAAGTGTGCGTGAAAGCGACATGATTGATAGTTATAAAAATCCTTAGCGATTGAAGTCGCTTCTTAAACTAAATTATAAATAACTTGAAAAAATCGAACTGCCTAAGGCGGGAATCGAACCCACGATAATTTATAATGATTGATAGTAGTATACACACGACAGTACAGCAGATTCATACATTTTAGATGTAAAATCGCCCCTATTACAACTCAACTGTTGTTGAATTAAGATGCCAATGTTTGATTGATCTGCCTGCACCCATACATTATGAAGGAAACTGTTACATGCCGACTGTGGTTGGCGTGATTGTCTTGTAAGGCTTCCTCGCTTGCAAAATAACTTTATCTCTTGAAGGTTGCCTTTTTAACTCTTTATTAGGGTTTCTGATTTCTCGACTTATTTTTTTTCTCGAGTTTCGGGAATTCTCGAGTTTTCTCGGGTCTCGAGTCTTTTAATTAAAACTGTTGAAATTGGTTGAAGTTTAATAAAAACACGGGTTTTTATTAATGTTATAATGTGTCTGGGTTATAATCAATAATACTGTAAAGTTTTAACAAAATCCGTTCAGTAGTTTTTGCGTGAAAGAGTAACAAACATCCAGACATCCACACAAACTTTCGCATTTATAATATTAGTAGGATAATAATTNTAGATCAACTAATATAGACCCAATAATTAATATAAAGATAAAATATAATAAAAAACATCATTTATTTTTAAAAGTGCACATACAAAAAAGATCAATTAGTTTTTAGAGGATCAAATAATATTGTCCCATAATTTTAAAGCAACCAAAACTCATAGAGTATCTTCCTCGCAGGTGATAGCAGGCGAGGACCGCGAGGCAGTGGGGCAGCTGATCTCGATCGAGAACCAGGAAGGCGTGGTGAAGTTCGGCACCGACGACATCAAGATCATGCAGCTGCGTCACCTCTGCAAGATGAGCTCGGCCTAACGCGCGCCTCGCCTCAAGTTGGACGAGCCCCCGCAGGTTAAAAACAAAGTCTTATGACGCGCCACAGGGGCTACTTCCAAACTGTCCAAACTTCGTTTCGAGTCTATCCGTCATCTTCGCTCGTGCTGGCATCTCGCTGTACGTGAGAGGGATGGCAACATTCGAAACTTCGGATAACGTTTTTCGGAGTAACCCCCCAGCAAGTATTCGCACCCACGGGTTAGTAATAACGTCATGATTCTTTTGTAGATTTGAGGTACTTCTAAGAAGATGTTGAACTTTGAAGTAACTTGACACTTTAATAATGCGGCGTTATGTTGCATTAAGGTGAACGCACGCCTAATGCTCCAGGCGTCGAATTTTTGTGTTATTCTAATTTTAGTTTTCTAACTTAAGGCGAGATAATGGGGCAGGTGTGCGTTCACCCCCTGATCTGTGGTTTAGCTATGAAAATGTGATACCATAAACATTATAACTCAACTTATACTTAAGTTTTCTCTTGACGATGAATATCTATAAAATACAAGGTTGACAGACTATGCAAGTTTTGCCAATTATCCTTAAACTTCCATTAGTGGCATTGGTGCATCTTTGCAACAATATCTGGTAGTAAAATAGCCCAAGTCCTAGCCCGGCTGGTGATGATGGTAATTTAAAGTTGACTTACTCAACAAAACCTCATTTGTTAGAGAAATAATGTCGGGCACATTATTGAAAATCCATTTTGCATGTTTTATACTGCCACCAAAAATCTGTTAAAAAAATCCTAGCATTCATCTTAATTATTTCTTTCTTTTCTAAATTACATGCTTATTAGCTTTAGTATTTCTTTGACATAGAACTGATTTCAATGAGGGTTTTCGCGTATGAAAAATCCGCCAGATGGCAATACGTAGACGCGAGGTCCAAATGCTGCATGATTGGTTATTTTTGACATGACATTGACAGATATGCCAAAATCCACCAATCACGCAGCAGTCAGACCCCACATCCACATCCCGCCATCTAGCGGATCTTTCATTCGCGAAAACCCTCATTAGTCCCTTTACTTCTTAATTTGTGCGCGAGTGTCGGAAAACTTATTATTTATTAAATAAATAAATATTATATTTTGCGGAAATGAGGAAAGCGAAGCGTGTAAGTTGACGAATTCAAAGAAAACATAAATATTTTCATACAGTATTTATTTATTAAACAATAAAATACCGTACCAAATACAGAAATACATACATGAGACATGATTAAGTATGTTATATAAACAGATATCTGTGTATATCTATTTAGTGGTTATCTAAATAAATATTATAAATGTATTAATGTGTTTTATTTAATAATTATTATATTTCCTGGCAGTTTAGTCCAGATTATTCCTTTAATCTAATTTCCAATCCTGAAATCCTATGATTTCTTTTCTAAAAAGTGCCTAATTTTTTGAGGCATTAGTACATTACATAATAATGATTTATATTTTTGTTTATAAATACATAACTACCTAAATATTTATTTATCATCGGTTAATTGAACACGTTACTGAAGATTGTTGTTGTTAGCTACTGAAGATTGTTTTCTCGATTTAGATTGTATCTAAGCAACACAACATTGACTAAACTGAGTAAACAGCCAGTCATTGTTCATATTTGACAATAAATAACTTGTAAGATGTTATCGCGGCGAGATAAGCTGCTGATCCAGCCGTGGGAAGATCGCAGGTTCAAAGATCATCGGTCAAAAGTAAGTACATAATGAATCTCGGAACTCGATAGTGATAATTGACCCTTGAGCTCGAAGTGTGCGTGAAAGCGACATGATTGATAGTTATTAATTTCTTAGCGATTAGTCGCTTCTCAAACTAAATTATAAATAACTTGAAAAAATCGAACTGCCTAAGGCGGGAATCGAACTCACGATAATTTATAATGATTGATAGTAGTGTACAAACGACAGTACAGCAGATTCATACATTTTAGATGTAAAATCGCCCCTATTACAACTCAACTGTTGTTGAATTAAGATGCCAATGTTTGATTGATCTACCGGCAACCATACATTATGATTATGAAGGAGAAACGTGAGATTAACAAGCCGACTGTGGGTGGTTGGCGTCGTCTTGTAAGGCTTCCTAGCTTGAAAAATAACTATGTCTTGAGTTTGCCTCCAATAACTTTTTTTCTTATTCATGTGATACTTAGTTATCACTTGACCTATGGAGTTGATTTATAATTTGAATTAGATTAAAATATATCTGTCGATGCTACGTTTTACTAGCTTTTTCCCGCGTGAAAATGGCCTTGGTCAGTCTGATTCACGCGCGCAGGAGAGTGGCTTCTTTTATCCAAATCGGACCAGTGGTGAACATGAAAAGGTACAGATAGGTATTCAGAATAACTGTCATGTTTATAATATTGACTTATTTGACCGTGTCTCTGGAGGTGCGTTCTGCGCTGCCAGCGATCGACGCGCGCGCTCCTCCGTCCCGTCCGCACGTGGCGCTCAAACTGAAGCAGTGCCAGCGCGAACTGGAGCGCACGCGCAAGATCCAGCGCGACAACTTCGGTCTGCTGCAGCGGCTTAACGCCATTATGCGCGTCAACCGCCTCGACAACCACTGGCCGAAGCCGCTGCCCAAGTGAGTGTTGAAGGCTAGTTTCTGTTGCCCACATTGCGGACCACCAAAATAAAGGTAGCAGGAAGGATTTTCATTCTTTAGATGCAGGCTGAAAATTATTGGGGGAGGCCTATGTTCAGCAGTGGACTGTGACTGAAATGATGATGAGTTTTTGTATATGTCAGTAACAGTTGGCACCACTGATTCACTGGCAAGTGACAGGACCTTACTCTACAGTGGCGCCTTTCTGTTGAGTACTTAAGCGATAGTCCTCTAACTGCTTCAGCTATCTCCAGTTGGCGCCACTAGCGCATGATACCTATGCCGATGAGCACATAATGATGAGAAGCATCACTATCATTATGTGCCCGTGCTCTTTCAAATCACGTGGGTAGTGTGGAACGCCTATAAGTTGCACAAATGACCTCATTAAAGGTTGCAGGAAGTCGCTGGACTGGATGCAGGCCAACCGGTCAATCTGAAAATTATTGTAGGAGACCCGCTTATGTTTAACGGTGGATGTCCTTAGTCTAAAATGATGACGTTATCGTGGTTTATCTAGTACTAACATTTTAGGCAATAATTCAGCCACCAATGGATAATATTTACAAATTCCATGCATTGACTAATGCCCATCCCGTATTCTCGTTTCGTACTATTTCAAACTCAAGCTTTCTATCTTTCTCTGTCTAGCTTCCAGCAGAAGGTGGGCCTGTTCTACGACGCCATGTCGCTGCGCAGCCGCGTGACGGCGCGGTCGGCGCCCGACGAGTCTAGCGTCTCGTCCTACCACAACGTCAAGTGCTACGCCTGCGACCTCAAGAAGGCTAGTATTAGGCTTGATTTCCTCCTACGCTGACGTCGGTCGCGTACATCGGTCGAGCGTACGAATAAACACAATGTTCTATGAAGCACCGCACTGCAACGCCGTCGTCAGCGGCAGATGATTACATAGAATCGTGCGCGCCGCTGACGTCGGTCACCGATGTCGAAAAGGAAATCAAGCCTTACGTGTTTACACAGCTTCCAACTTGATTATAGTTCCAAAATACTGAACTGTCTTATCGATGACATTGACAGTGGGGCGCCACCGTCAATACCGAATCGCTGGTTCCGATTTTTGCCATGTTGGAAACCATATAGTTGAACGATGGTAGCGCCCCCCTGTCATTGAGTTTGGTGGGACAGTTCAGCGTGGGTCATCTATACTTGACATTTTTTGCGTATAGGTCGCGCTATCAAAGTTAGGCGAACGCAACGTCACACCTAATGTAATATTTCAATACAGAACACAAAAGACGCGTCAGCGCTACAAGTGTATACAGATACAAATATCTGTATTAAAAATATTTTTCTTTTTCAGAAACATTTCGAATTCAAGATGCTGGAATTAAGATCACCGGAAGACTCGCTGCCTTCAATTTTCTAAATATTTGTACCATTTCTTATTTAAAATAAAAATCAATTAATATTGGACAGAATTTATTGGTATATAGATACAAATGGGCTTAATGTCAGAACATAATCGATAACCTTAAAATACGGTGTTCACTCTAGTCCTGAGGTTCTGATGATATTACATTCGGAGTTAAAATCGAAACATAAATACTATGTTATTATCAAAAGCATCAATAGTAAGCGAATACATCCCCGCGTACGTCGTACGCGCACTTATCGTTAAAGCTATCCACTTCATGTCCATCGTCCGTTTACGTCACAATACGAAATCGAAAACAAGTTGAAAATATTTTGAAACATCACATTAGAGTTGTATCACAACGAAACCGCAGCAGGGCCGGGGCCGTGCTGGGGCCTTTTTGTAACGGCCCGTTGAATCGACGAACGACACGGGCTCCCCGCGCGAAGCCCTAGCGGGGGGCCGCACAATAACAATTTACACGAGGCGTCGCCGGGCGGGCCCGGGGCCGGGACTATCGTTCGTGAATCCAGCGGAGACGCGGCGGGCCTAGAAGCGCAGCGCGTCGTGCGGGCCCGCCGCCGCGTCGAACTGGAAGCCGCCGTCCGCCGCCGCAGGCACTAGTGTCGCATCCTCCTCCTGGAAAAAGTACTCACGTTAGAATTTGTGCTTGGATCTCTCAAACATATAAGATAGGTGCGGTGTTGTCGGGCAGAGAACGAGTTATTAATGACAGCCTGAGTGGCTCATATTAAAATTTGTAGGGTTAAAAAAATAAGTGGAGGCTCCATTGCTCGCTCAGTGTAACAACATTTTAGCAAAATATAACACAAAAATATTGGTAATTTAAATTTTACATTCCACAAAAACACATTCCAAGACAATGAGTAATTTCGACAGCTTTTTGACTTGTTCCTTTGACCTATAACATCATAGCGGAACTGAACTGCGCATAATATGACGCGTCTTTCTTTGTACAACTTGTGCAAACAAAAACAGATTCACGTACACTATAGAGCCATGCGCCACCAATTACAGACAAAATGAACTGAATAGTGATACTATTTCTATCGTGATGCCCATTGCAAGAGGAGGCCATTCTGCATATTATCATGACTTGCTCTGACATCTCTGATTCTGTATTTGTTCATACTCAGAGTACTGGAAAAGCAGTGACAAATTACAGACAGCACTTCAAGCCAAACACAGTGTCTGTAACATCTTATCACTGTAATAACTGGCATTTTGCAACAAAAAGTCTGATGGACTGTCGTCAGTACAACAGCGTCAAATAGTTCGTGACGCCCAAAGTGGCCAAAAAGTTGGTAACACAACCTTATTCCAATGAGGGTTTTCGCGTATGAAAAATCCGCCAGATGGCAATACGTAGACGCGAGGTCCAAATGCTGCACGATTGGTTATTTTTGACATGACATTGACAGATATGTCAAAATCCACTAATCACGCAGCAGTCAGACCCTATATCCACGTCCCGCCATCTAGCGGATCTTTCATACGCGAAAACCCTCATTGTAACCAGACGTGTTGCGAACTTTTTGGCTACTTTGCGTGGTATTTTGCAAAAAAATGTGTCATGAGAACTGACCTCCCCAGCGAAGTACTGCTCGATGATGTCGTAGGCCATCTTGTAGATCTCGACCTTCTCGTGGCTCTGCAGCGCCTCGATCTTGTCGATGCCGCCGCACTCCTCGATCATGTTGGCTACCTGCTCGGCGTTTTCGCCCGCCATCTTGAGCATGTTGCTCAGACCGTCGAGCACCACCTACAAGGTATTAGGGTAATAATCATAGTGTTTTACATGGTTATTAGCATATTCAGTGGAGACATTAATGTCTGTGAATCAGTTGATGAAATTGTTATAAGTAGTAATGATCCCTTCAACCTAGTGACTGGACAGTTTTCCAGACTGTCATTTGCATGGAGAGGAGCAAACAAACTACATAATATATGAAAAATCAAATGTTAGTGTCGACTAGTGGTTCCATTTCATGATTAGTTATTATAAATTTTCCAATAAGAAAATATTTCATTCATCAGATTCCCATACCAAGTTCTAGGCCAATATTTACTAACAAAATCAAAGCTCCTCTAGGAAAGTTACAAAACATGACAGTTTTTATTTTGAAATCGCTTCAGGGTTTTTTTGTAATTACTTCGACATGTCTTGTAACTTCTCTAGCGGGATCAGTGTTAATTTAAACTCACATTGATGACTTGAGTGTCTTTGCAGCTCAGCAGGTTGCAGAAGGGCGGTATAACTCCGCAGTTGATCAGTGTGGCCACCTGGTCCTTGGTGCCGCTGATGCTGAGGTTGGACACGGCCCACGCGGCCTCCTTCTGTGTCTGGAACTCGCCCTTGCGCAGGTTGTCGATGATCAGCGGCAGCAGGCCCGCGTCGATCACGGCCTGCACCTGGTGTTTGTTGCCCGCTGTGATGTTCGATAGGAACCACACGGCCTCTTTGCAGATCTTTTCTTTCTGGAACGTTCAATAAACAGTGTAAATATCAAGCCATTTTAATTGTGTAATTTTTTATATCAAACCTATGGAAATTACAAAGCTTGTAACGCTAGGCAGAAAAAGAATATACACATAATTCAACAAACAATTTATACATACACAATTTAACAGTATAAAAATTATCACAATTTGACAAGTTTAACATTTTCTCAAAAAAGTGCATACCTGATGTGTCAATAACGCTGGGAAGTGCGAGAGAGCATCGCAGTTGAGTACGATCTGTGTCTGTTCGTCCGTCCCTGTCACGATGTTGCCCACCGCGCGGAGCGCTGCCGTTTGCACTTTCATCTCCTTGTGTGATAGTAGTGGGATCAGTTTGGGGACTATTCCAGATTCTATGACCATTTGGATAAGTTCATTTCCACCGTCTGTTAAATAACTAATTGCCCACACTGTGTCTACTAAGATCTGTAAAAGAATACACAGAATTATTTATTTANCTAAAATATAACAAAGAATTGAAAATTGTTTAAATGTTAAGTTGAACATTCAAATCTTAGTAACAATTTTATTTTTGACAGAAAAGTTAATGCCAATTATTAATAATCCATGATAGCAATGACGAAATATTTTTATTTTAGATTGCACTGCCGGTTATCAGTCAGACTTTATCACCACTCTAATGTTTGATTAGACAGCAAAAAAACAAATCTTTAAACAAAAGGCTCTCTATAATTTGTGTTGATATTTGTTCATTCAATTTCAATTACTTTTAAATACCTACTTATTAATGTTATATTTGTTCATTCAATTTCAATTACTTTTAAATACCTACTTATTAATGTTAAGTTATTTTAAAAAATAAGGTAGTTTAGTAAAAACTAAAATGATTTTTTACTTTTGCAAAGAAAAACAATTAAAACTAAAGAATCAACAAAAGTCATTAAGCATTAATGTTAATAATCCTGTTATAACAATTTTATATCAAAGCCATTTACTGGAAATCACTCATGAAATTCAAGTGGTGAAATAGGTGGTTAAAATTGTGAACCAAAATAATAAATACTCACACTAGTGTCATTATGAACGATGAGTACATTGAGAGCGGGAAGAATTTCTAGAATAGTTTTAGCTGGTGGCGGTGGGTCCTTACTCCTGCACAGGTTGACGATCACCCACGTCACATTACGAAGGAACGAAATAGGAATTTCTGGTTTGATGAAGCTCAGCAATGGCTTAACAACTCCCATCTCTATGACAAAGTCCCTCAGCACGGGCCCGTCTCCAATTATGTTACCCAGAGCCCACACCGCCTGTTCGCAGACATTCTCATGTGGGGACATAAACAGCTGCAAAAATAAGGGCACAGCACCGGCGTGGACCACTTTGTTCGTCTGTGCCGACGTCCCGGACGCGATGTTGGTGAGCGCCCAGGACGCCTCGAACTGGAGCGTGGGGTTGTCGGCTCTGGAGAGGCACTGCACGAGGATGGGGAGGATGCCGTTCATGATGAGCTCGTCGATGGGCGGGCTCTTGTCCGACGACAGCAGCTTGCGGCACTGCTGCACCGCCATGAGCTGCACGTCGGGGTTCTCGGCGTTGGCCGCGTTCATCACCAGCTCCTTCAGATTGGTCGCCGCCAGTGACCTCTCGATCTCGTCCTCGTCTGTGGAGTCGTTGATGGGCACATTGCGACGCTTTTGGAGCGTTTCGTCCCTTTTATTCTTTCTTAGCTCAACTGTCACTTCGTTCCTTCGCCTGCGCATTTCCTGAAAAATAACACGCGAGGAGTGTGAGTATACCGGGTGACGGACATTTTGGCGTGTGATTAAAATGGTAAACCGAATTTTGTCACAAAATATACTCACATCGACATCTTTTCCAGTGTTCTTGAATACATGCATGCGGTTTTTTGCTTGGTCAGTCGCCATTTTATTTGTGCTCACAATTTATGAACTAGCGTGGTAATTACACAATGAAACAAAGAATTAACATAAAATTATTTCGTAGAAAACTAATCAAACATGTTTCAACGGTACTATACTACGTTGCTGATTCATTTAACCTCTTTCAACACAGAAAATTCTACAACACGAAACTAATCGTCCGTTTCCTCAAAATTCTTTTCTTTTTGACATCATAGACAATATTTTTTTCTCATAATGGCGGACAGTAAGGCGGTACCATCATGATTTTACTAGCTCATAGACAAACTCGAACTGTCAATTAAATTGATTATTCAATTAACCAATCACTATTCAATTAAGTTAGATAATTGCTATATTAAATAATTAATTACATTATAATGCGATAAAATTGTGCATTGCATACCAAGTAACCGTAGTAATATGTATCCTTTTATTTTTATTCATATAATATTTCCATTTTGTGTAATAGCAACAATTTGTCCCGTATTGATTAATGTAGTCCTTGCTGTACCGGTACAGGCGCAGTGAAAATAAACAAGCTACCCAAGTGCGTATTTCCCGGAGTATTGATTTATTTGTTGGAGCCACAAACAGTGCGGCCAGGTGCATCTGCGACGCAGTAACCCGCTGAATTACTCCATCAAGATGACTGTACTAACTAAAGCCAGCAATATGGTCCGGAACAAGCAAGACAGTACGATTAATTTGCCGCTCGTCGAACCGACTAACGACGTCGTAAGTATTGAGACATTTTGCTTATTTTTCGACGTTCTCTAAATGCGCCATTTCGTAATACAACTGTTGAATTTTAAATTTTGACAATTTACTGCCAGTAATTCAGTGTTTTTTTTAAGTAAAATAAATAGATATTTATAATTTTATTTTTATTCCATACAAATTTTATCAATAACAGGAAGGAAAGTACACCTGTGGGTTAACAACTATTGACCTTGTAACATCAATGTTCACAATAATATCGAATTAATTATTTTTGAGAAACAATTATAAATCTTTAAAATGTCACCAATTTATACCTACCCACTTTATAGATCCTACCCGCGAAATTAAAATTACAACCAATTACTTACCCCAAATGAATTGAAATAATATTTTGTTTATCTACCCGCTTTTTGGGGGTATTATTTTTGACCTATTGTGAACAGGTATGATGACCGTATAATCAAATCGCAAGAACTGTTGACAATTTTATTTAAAAAGTTTCGCAAAAATTAAGTGACTTATTGGTTTTGACTTCCACTTACTTACATTTAACCTGAAGGGCAAAACATTTTTAGACCCTGTGACTTTTAAATTTGATGGAAGCAATTTTACCTAATAAACCAACAAAAATACTTAAGTAGTTCTAAATTAAGCCACGATAAGAAATCGTGGCTTTCTTATCGTTGGGTAATTCCCGCCTTAGGCAGTTCGATTTTTTCAAGTTATTAATAATTTTCAAGCTTTCTTATTATTACTAAATCATGATGTTTGTCTTGACGATAAGCTTGATAACGACTTGGCGGGGCACTCTCGTGCCCCCCGATAACTATCATTTGGTGATGATGTTTTTTTTAATAATTTTCCTGTTTATGCATAAAATTGTGGTTTCTGTGAAATTAACCACTAAAAACCTGATGGGCGTTAGCAAAACTACAACTTTACCAATTTTAAGTGACCCTACTTAAAGTAGGTAGGGTATACCTATTCCGCAAATAAGTAAAGGTTTGATTTCAGCTCAATCATACTCCATGGCACCATTTTCCTCAAGGGGAAATTCCATTCTTATCACAAGCAGCATACGCCATATTGTTTCGTGGTGCGAATTTTGGTCTTCTTAATTGTTTTTGTTCCTACTGGACTTTTCAGAAACATTCGAGAGAAAAATTGAACAAGAGATATTTCCTTTGAGAATTATTTCAGTCCAGAGTAGGGGTTATTGGTGGTTCTTTTTGTCTATTAGAGTCTCAAAAGAAAAACTAGGCAGCATTGGACTCGCTTGTTTCCAGGAGGTTGCTTCTTTTTGTCTAAGGATTGTCTAAGAAGTTTCAAAAGAAAACTAGGCAGCATTGGACTCGCTTGTTTCCAGGAGGTGAGCTGCGAGCGGCCGCGGCCGGCGCCGCAGAAGGTGTGGGTGTACCGCACCTACTGCAACATGGTGGTGCTGTGCACGACCTTCTTCGTGCTGGCCGTCATGCTCATCGGCGCCACCGCCGGCCTCATGTACTACAGCGAGACCATCCGCAGCGGCCCCTCCATGCGATACAAGGGATACTGCGCTGTACCACTCAACTTGGTGAAGGTGAGAAGCTTATTGATTCTTTTCTTATCTATCTTCTTCAATCTGTAATCTGTCAATCATCGACTAAAGGCACCTTCCTCATCCTGTACCTATCGATTATCGACTAAAGGTATAGTACATTTTCCGCCAATATGTTGGGCTTTATGTTTAAAAAAAGCTACATGGACCGTAAGAGATGATTATGCTGATCCGATTTAGATGATTTTAACTGATATAGTGATAGTTTGAGACCCAGGGTATACCGTAGTGTAACTAATTAAATTATGACCAAAATTCCAAATGTTGCTCTCAATCTCAGAACCTGTATTCTGAGTTCTCAATATAATATCTCAATGTCAAAGGTCAAAGGTCACTTGATTAATGCTCTATGCACGAAAAAAATACCACAATATTTACATCCAGATGCGTTTCCCGGAGATGGCCGAGACCCTGATGACTCTCCCGTTCAAATCGGAGCGCGAGGAAAGCGCGGACTCCGAGATCGAGCGCCTGGTGGAGCGCTTCGAGGTCGCCGACACCGTCGAGAAGATCACCGTCCTGAACGGCCAGCACGAGGTCGAGTTCATCCACGACTTCGAGACCAATGCCACAGGTAACTTGCACCTTCATCGATCATTTATCAGCCACAGGAACACGCTGCTGAACATAGGCCTCCATTGATTTCCAGATAGAGCAGTTAGTAGCGGCCTGCATCCAGGGCCTTCCTGCTTTATGAGATCGTCTGTCTTCCTTGTGGGTGGACTGGTTACACTTTTTTCATCCATATCCAACTTACTTCCTAATACAACGTGCCATGCATGCGATAGATTTCTGTGACAGAAGGGAGAAGTCGCCGCGTCTAAAATTAAGACTCCTCATCTATAGCGAAAAATACATTACAGCCTGTGTTTTGCTCGAATCTACGTTTTGTGCGATAGATAGTAAGAGCTACGCTAAATATCCTACTTAGGCTGGGTTGCACCAGCTTACTTTAACTTTGACAAACGTCAAAAATGTGTCAAAATTCATACAAAAAGCACCGGTTATCGTCAAAGTTGGGTGGTGCAACCCAGCGAATGTTTGTTACTCTTTCACGCAAAAAGTACTGAACGGATTTTGTTGAAACTTTACAGTATTGTTGTTTGTAACCCAGCTTAACATATAGGCTATAATTTATGCCGATCTGTGACACTAAATTTCGCGGGTGAAGCTAGCAAAAGCTAGTTCTATCATAAATTATTTCCAGTGTGGTTTTAATAGATTAGCTTACCAAACATCTAACCGCAATGTTCAAGGCATCGTGGACGAGAAGCGCTGCTTCACCATGGAGCTTGACCCTGAGATGGTGTCGTCGCCCGACGTGCTGGTGTTCAACATCGAGCGCGGCGACCTGTTCGACGTCATGCGCGCGCGCACCAACATGCACGCGCTCGTCGCGCCGCCGCACGGCATGCGGATCACCTCGCTCTTCGCCGAGAAGTGCGATTACAAGCCCACATACAAACTGAGGAAGGGAACCGGGAACGTCAGTAAGTACATGGGTTCTTTAAACGATTGTTTTCGTTTCAGCAGAATGACGTCCACTGATGGATAAAGACGTTTCCGTAGGATTTCTGCAACGGCCGGTCTTGCGCTACCGTTCACCTCGTGTGTAGTCTACCCACATTTAGGTACGCCTTTCAGTCCGTGGTCGCCACTCGAGAACTTTTCTGCCCTAACGGCCATCGGCTCTACGAGCTGTGTATCCCGCCTATTACCACTAAATTTGGCAATTCTGAGGGCTATGTTGGGTAATTTAGTTTTCCTGTGGATTTCCTTATTTGTGATACGGACACGCAGGGAAACTGCGAGCGTTACACGCTCCATAGTCTTTTGGGTGACCTTGAGCCTTGTTGTGTGGCCCATAGCATAGTAAGCAATCATCAGCCATCCCTTAAAACAGGTTGATCAACTTTTTAGTAGGTACCTAGTACCTACACAAATTATCTCTGTTTCTATTGTACCTATGTCATTCNTATAAAAAAGTTCATCCCCAATTTTCCACCCTTGTGGGTTGTTTTTTTATTATTAAACTAGCTGACCCGGCGAACTTCGTACCGCCTTAGCGTAGAGATTTTCTTAATATTTTTTTCCGTAAGAACCATCCTTGGACTTCCACAAACATTTTAAAAAAAGAATTATCGAAATCGGTTCAGCCGTTCACACGTGATGCCGTGACAACGCGAAACGGGTTTCATTTTTATATATATAGATAGATAGATTTAAATGAGACCACCCTTGAGGTATTACCTATACGCCAAAAAAAGATTTGTTCAAATCGGTTCATAATTGGCGGAGTTATCGCGTAACAAACATAGAAAAAAAAAACATACGGGTCGAATTGAGAACCTCCTCCTTTTTTTGAAGTCGGTTGAAAACTAGGCAGCATTGGACTCGCTTGTTTCCAGGAGGTGAGCTGCGAGCGGCCGCGGCCGGCGCCGCAGAAGGTGTGGGTGTACCGCACCTACTGCAACATGGTGGTGCTGTGCACGACCTTCTTCGTGCTGGCCGTCATGCTCATCGGCGCCACCGCCGGCCTCATGTACTACAGCGAGACCATCCGCAGCGGCCCCTCCATGCGATACAAGGGATACTGCGCTGTACCGCTCAACTTGGTGAAGGTGAGAAGCTTATTAATTCTTTTCTTATTCATCTTCCTCCTGCATCTGTCGATCACCCAGTAAGTTGCTAAAGGTATGGCATTTTCTGCCAATATGTTGGACTTTACGTTTAAAAAAGCTACATGAACCATAAGAAATGATTATAGCCGATTCAATTTAGATGATTTGAACTGATATAGAGATTAATTTAAGGCTGGGTTGCACCATCTTACTTTGACATTAACAAACGTCAAAAATCTGTCAAACTCCATACAAAAACACCGGATATCGTTATAGTTATAGTAAAAATTAGTTGGTGCAACTCAGCCTAATTTATTATAGTGTATTACATTACTTAAAGCCAAAATTGCAAATGTTGCTCTCAATTTATTATCTCAATGTCAAAGGTCACTTGATTAATGCTCCATGCACGAAAAAAATACCACAATTTTAACATCCAGATGCGTTTCCCGGAGATGGCCGAAACCCTGATGACCCTCCCGTTCAAACCGGAGCGCGAGGAAAGCGCGGACTCCGAGATCGAGCGCCTGGTGGAGCGCTTCGAGGTCGCCGACACCGTCGAGAAGATCACCGTCCTGAACGGCCAGCACGAGGTCGAGTTCATCCACGACTTCGAGACCAATGCCACAGGTAACTTGCACCTTCATCAATCATTTATCAGCCACAGGAACACGCTGCTGAACATAGGCCTCCATTGATTTCCAGATAGAGCAGTTAGTAGCGGCCTGCATCCAGGGCCTTCCTGCTTTATGAGATCGTCTGTCTTCCTTGTGGGCTTTACTTCCTAATAACAACGTGACATGCATGCGATAGATTTTCTGTGGCAGAAGGGAGAAGTCGCGTCTAATAAATTAAAGACTCCTTCACATCTATAGCGAAAAATACATTACAGCCTGTGTTGTGCTTGAATCTACGTTTTGTGCGATAGATAGCAAGGGCTAGCTACGCTAAATATCCTACTTAGGCTGGGTTGCACCATCTTACTTTAACTTTGACAAACGTCAAAAATGTGTCAAAATCCATACAAAAAGCACAGGTTATCGTCAAAGTTGGGTGGTGCAACCCAGCCTTAATAATATAGGTAAATGGGAAAGTTTGGATGTCTGGATGTTTGTTACTCTTTTACGCAAAAAGTGCTGAACGGATTTTGTTGAAACTTTACAGTATTATTGTTTGTAACCCAGATTAACATATAGGCTATAATTTATGCCGATCTGTGACACTAAATTTCGCGGGTGAAGCTAGCAAAAGCTAGTTCTATCATAAATTCTGTCCAGGGTGGGTTAAAAAAGATCAGCTTACCAAAGATCTAACCGCCTAACCGCAATGTTCAAGGCATCGTGGACGAGAAGCGCTGCTTCACCATGGAGCTAGACCCAGAGATGGTGTCGTCGCCCGACGTGCTGGTGTTCAACATCGAGCGCGGCGACCTGTTCGACGTCATGCGCGCGCGCACCAACATGCACGCGCTCGTCGCGCCGCCGCACGGCATGCGGATCACCTCGCTCTTCGCCGAGAAGTGCGATTACAAGCCCACCTACAAACTGAGGAAGGGAAACGGGAACGTCAGTAAGTAAATAAATATCCTTGGACATTTTACACTGCGCTTCTAGTCCCAAACTAAGCAAAGCTTGTACTATGGGTACTAGACAACGGACATAAACATACTAAAATCCTTTTTTTTTTGTAAATACATACATATTATACATAGAAAACACCCAGTCCAATACAAACAAATATGTTCATGCACACAAATGTTTGTACTGTGCGGGAATCGAACCCGGTACCTCCGGAATAGTAGTCCGTTTCGAACCACTACACCAAACGGCCGACGAAGAAGTACATGGGTTCTTTTCACGATTGTTATCGTTTCAGCCGAATGACGTCCACTGATGGATTCTGTAGATGATGGATGATGCCTTCCCGTAGGATTTCTGCAACTGCCGGTCCTGAGCTGTCCGCGTCTAGATGTTTCCCGCGACCTTCATCGATCGTCGGTCCACGTAGTGGGAGGCCTACCCACACTACGCCTTCTGGCTCGTGGTCGCCACTCGAGAACTTTTCTTTCCCAACGGCCATCGGCTCTATGAGCTGTGTATGTGAGTGAGCACAAAGTTTGGCTATTCTGAGGGCTATGTCAGGTAATTTAGTTTTCCTATGAATTTCCTCATTTCTCATTGACGCAGGGAAACTCGCGAGCGTTACACGCTCCATAGTCCTTTGGGTGGGTCCTTGAGCCTTGTTATATGGCCCGTAGTATCATCATAGCCATCCCTTAAAACAGGTTGATCAACTTTTTAGTAGGTACCTACACAAATTATCTCTGTTTCTATTGTACCTATGTCATTCGCTGAATGACTGATGACCTAGTTAAGGTTGCAAACGCTTTAAACGGTACAAAACCACCGCATGCTTTAGCGTTTTATGGAGGGAGCCTCGGTCCATCAGCAGACGTCTACTTAGAAGCTGCTGATGATCATACACTACTTATTGATTTCGCAATTAAAAACCATGTACGTGCTCACTCCATTTTCTTATCGCAGTTTAATTATACCTACTTAGACTTGAATTCTTACTTCTCGGAAAAATACTAAGTGACCCTCATATCTGTATCACTATTAAGAGTGCACTGCGTCATATTTAGATTGTATTTATAGCGAACGGTGTCATTTTTTCAGACCCCGACAGAATTGGCGAAACTCTTGCAAGTGATGGTTGAGTATTGACAACGTAGGGATGGCACGTTAATCTGCTCTGCACCTTAACATTTTCGAGCGAAAGCGAAATAATTAAATTCCCTTTCAAAGATCCTATTTTGTGTACCCTAATAAAATTATTTGTTTTCTTATTTCAGTACGTAAACGGTCAGTCGACGAGCCCCCGCACGACTACGTGCACTTCTCCGGGAAGCACATCCAGGAAATAGTTATTGATAATTTAAATGATATAGAAGCTCACGAGGCAATGCAGGCGTCCGCTTAAACATGGACTATGATTGGGCCCGCGGCGGCCGGGAGGAAATGTCGGTGTGGCGGTAGGATGGGTGACTCTGGACCACGGTATTTTACGACAATCTTGCACAAAAATAAAACAACATGCTTTTGNGGCTTTTGTTTGATCATCACTTTCCCTTTCCTGATTTCGGTCAGAACTGCGTTAAATATTTAGTGAAAGAAGATGGATACTTCTGGTAAAGTGCCAAAGCTCACGAACCTTGTTTTGTGTTCTGTTTTCCGTGGGAGAGAACACCAAAGAACTATTCCTATTGTTGTTCGTCTTATATACCTGTTTAAAGACGGTTCTTCGACGAAGATTGAGGGTGCTCTTAGATGAAATTCTATAAACTTATTTCTATTCTACAAACTCGTGTAAAAGCGTGTTTTCTAAAACTAAATCATTTGAAGACGATGAACATGAAAATATTCCGGCCTGTTGTACTTTAAATGTATTGGTTCAAAAATGTCTGTGTATGTAATAACTCAAAATAGGCGTAAGTAATATTGATGATGAATATTTGGAAATGTAATGGGTAGATTAAGAACAGAAAACATCAAATAGAACTCTCAGTTATTGATCTAAAGATGATTGTTGAGAGTTTGGGAGTTAATTGAACACGCGAAGGTCCTACGCCCACACCAGGAACAGTTAGCGTTACAATTTTACCATTTTATCATTAGCTCTCACTGTACCTATACCTTATTGGTGTTGTCATAGATGTATTTACTCAATTAAAATACACTGGTTATAATAATTTATTTTCTGATCCCGAGACGTCTTTTTACATTTTAATTAACTGATTAAGAAAGGGCAAACCAAATTGCCAAATCTCTTGCATTTATGATATTATTAAGTCGGTAAGTTATTTTTGTTTGTATATTCAGTTAGTATTGTTGCATTTAGCCCCTTTCAATGCCAAATATTACATTGTGTTATTTCTTTTACTAAGCACTTAAGACATTTTAAATCAATCTAAGTGTTAGAAACATTCCCATACTTATAAAACCGGATAGATGTTAACTGTTGTACCAATTACCTATATCTATTTGTAATTACCTACTCAAAAGGGGTAACTTTAGGGAGTTTCAACTCTATTATAATATAAATGTAAGACACTGTTGTTGTATTCACTTGGTGAAATCAATAAAGTGTCTAAATAAATGGAGTTTCATTTTTAAACCTTAAACTTAAAGTTGAGTTTGAGCCAATCAATATAATATACCTGGTAACTGAAGAGAAGAAAAAGATTTATAATGAAATAATACCTATCTTACCTTTACGAGTAGTCAAATGGATAGAGCAGTTATTTTTTTCTTTATTCCTAAGAATCTACTAAGCCTACTTTTAAGCATACTTACTTTTTGATTGGTTAATTTTAGATTAACAATCTGGCACACGAATGGTCTTAGTTGTTACAACCCACACAAATATCGGGTGTTTTTTTAGAGGTATACAATTTTAAATTGGTTACACTGTTTCTAGTGATAGTTAATTTGATAGTTGGTGGTACATTTGTGGACAGTATGTTTTGCCATTTCATAATTAAATAGAATTACTTCAGAACAACGTTTGCAAATTGTGCAAAAATTTATCTTAAGAATCATGGTTCAGTTTTCCATACAAACGTCCATATTACGGTCGACGTAATTTTCGTAATTTTTCATTCCTCAGATGAATGATATTAATGTGGCAGAGCTATGGTTTCAACAAGATGGTGTTACCATCCAGCCAGCACGCGACACATTCAATTTATTGCGGGAAACATTCGATGAGCGCATAATTTCACGTGATGGATCTTTGAATTTGCCTCCACAATCGTGTAATCTCTTTTTTCTTTTTTTCAGCCAAATGACGTCCACACTGCTGGACAAAGGCCTCCCCCAAGGTTTTCCACAATGAACGGTCCTGCGCTGCCCGCATCCAGGCTCTTCCCGCGACCTTTACCAGATCGTCGGTCCACCTAGTAGGAGGCCTGCCCACGCTACGTCTTCCAGCCCCTGGTCGCCACTCGAGAACTTTCCTGCCGCAACGGCCATCGTCTCTACGAGCTATGTGCCCCGCCCACTGCCACTTGATCTCACACCTATGGATTATTTTCTCTGGGGATATGTGAAGTCCACTACTGTGCAGATAAACTACGGAATTCAATGCCAACATTCGTCGCGTTATTGTCGATGTATGGCCCCAGTTGCTCGAAAAAGAAATTGAAAATTGGACATCTCGATTGCGCTACATTTGAGCCAACCGTGGCGCCCTTAGGCCCGAAATCATTTTGAAACATATTTGGCATAAGAACATCTTTTAAACAAAACCAATACCATGTGAATCAAATAAATTTTTACATATTTCATTTTAAAGTTGTATAACTCTAAAAACACCCTAAAGAAGAAGACACTGAGTTCAAAAGTATTCTTCTACGCAGTGACTAGCACTGGCAAAGAAAAGTAGTATACGAGGAGTAATTAAACCCTGGTAATGTTATCATGCAAATGCTTCTTCACATTCAATCTCAATTGAATCTACTTGCACGCTGCCTTGTTCACATGAATAACTTAAATCCTCCATTGTGTCGGTATTAATGAAAGACGTACGTATTCGCGACAATCGGAGCTTCGTGAATGGCTCCAATTATATGAGCCACAAAGACTCGAGCGAACCCGGGAGCATTGTCGCGGCCGGTATACGACCACTGAGCATGCAGGGATCTAACATACGAAAAACTGGAGCTGAAAAACCGTTCTAAGTAGGTATAAGAATACCGTTCTAAGATAAAAATGAAGTGGTGCAATCTCTTTGGTTATTAAATAAAGAAAAGTAAATTAATGACATAAAATGTCAACATTACCAGGAATACTCGTCAATTTTTTACAGAATTTCAGAAATTAATTAATAATTTAATAATATTTACTTAAATAATAAGTGCACGATAATTATTAATATCAATCGATTTTGTATCGATTGTCAATAATAAATAATATTCACAATAATTTATAATTCTATTGAATTTTTTAGGTACTTTATCAGGTAAGCTTTGGGTTTAATTAACTTCGAAACAATAAAAACACGACATATTTAAGCAACTAATTTTGTGCGCATACGCATTTGCAGTTTTAGATAATCTATGGAACGCAAACGACGATTTGAATTTCGAACACTGTAGGAGGTAGAGCGAGTTAACGCAAGCCATTATAATGGCTGCTGGATTTTAATTTTTAATTCATGTGTTTATTTTAACTTTGAAAGTGAGTGAATGAGATTATAGTGCAGTAGTTGTGTTTTATACAGTCTGCCTCTAGATTTGCGGTGGAACTTATGTGCAGAAGTGGCAGGACATCGTGGGGGCCCATCATCAGAACTCTCATGGTTGGTACATAGTTAATTTATTTATTGTTCAAGAAAAAAATAAGTAGGTTAAACATACCTATTCATGATTCATTCCGATGTTCATCATAAGACCACAATGAATTTAGTGTAGTTAGTAGTAATAATGTTGCAGATTTTTTTCTATGATGTGTAGGTAAGTACGTATGAGATGTAGGCATTTCAATATTTTAGTATATTAAACGAGGCCTGTACGTATTTTTATTGATTTGAACAAAGACAATAGAAAATCAATCGGGTTGTGAGTTGCGAATTGCGATGCAAGCGGCTCCGTAGTTGTAGTAAGTATTTTAAAATAAGTATTTTCAGGCGGACGGGCACCTCCACTTTTAAATCTTTTCACACTAACTTCTTCAAGGAAACTAGAGCATAATTATTCTAACGGAACCCCTAAAGAGTTTTCACGCACACCTACCCTCAGTTTTTGAATGACACAAAGCTGCTCCGCGGTGACGTATGCGCCGTATTGTCCTGCCTTTTCACGGGCCCGCGTACAGTTTTTCCCGTATATTTTCACGTAAACAAATTTTATGACTTACAAAAGGTGCGCGGTATTCATACTGTTCGTGGAAAAATGAAGTGCACATTGTAAGAGATGACTATCTTACCAGTATCTACATTGTATGTGGGGTGAGGTGTACCAATGAGGGTTTTCGCGGTTGAAAAATCCTCCAGATGGCAATACGCGAGGTCCAAATGCATGATTGGTTATTTTTGACATGACATTGACAGATGCCAAAATCCACCAATCACGCAGCAGTCAGACCCTACATCCACGTCCCGCCATCTGGCGAATTTTTAAATCGCGAAAACCCTTAATATAAACAGCTGACCGTCAAGGGCGATGTGCATTTCGTCATAGGGAAACTATAGCCAATAATACATGTCATGTGTCTAGTAAATAATTTGTTTCTCTGAACACGGTACATACTTGAGTCTATTTATTATATGTCAGACTATTTATTATCTATCGTCAGATAGGACTTAATCATCAATTAGTATTAGATATAAAGAAGATTATTATAATCTTAATACTCTCTAGCTAGTTAATCTTATTACTGACGAATAATTAACTAAAACAATAAGACACCAAGATGATCTTAGAAATAAATTAATTACCGCAACGATTGAGTTACATAATTCCTTCAATTAATATATTAATTCTATTCAGCTGATGGCTCCACGGCGGCTGATTTCGATTCCACCTCCGCATATTATTGTCTAAAGTCAGATTGGAGTTATTGTCTTTGTGTGGAGCCCCGCGTTGTATTAATTTCGCGATGGGGAGCCCCCTCGCGATCTACATACGATAATCGGTTGCTATATTACTGTTATGTAGGTATATCAATATCGTCAGCATAAAACTTTACTTACCTACATTACAAAGCAAGGAACAGAGTAGCCCATAATATTTTAAGTTTATTTATGAAATAGTTCCTCTAAGCTCGCAAAGCAATGAGGGTTTTCGCGAATGAAAGATCCACTAGATGGCGGGACGTGGATGTGGGGTCTGACTGCTACGTAACTGGTGGATTTTGATATATCTGTCAATGTCATGTCAAAAATAACCAATCATGCAGCATTTGGACCTCGCGTCTACGTATTGCCATCTGGCGGATTTTTCATTCGCGAAAACCCCTTATTGCAGAACGACAGGATACGTAATAAACAGGTGTTTACTACAGCGGGTAGCAATTTCAACACAGAACACAATAGTACGTGTCAATGAGATTAGAAATAATTTTTAAAGGCTCTAAATTTAACCACCTTACCATACACGTTTTGTTTGCTTTCACCATATTCTCAAATATACTAATAGCAGACCCATCTGATATTATTAATTATTCATTAATTTTAGATCGGTTACGTGTTACTTTGGTAAACAACTATAGTTACTAGTCTAATGAATAAATATTGATATCCATAAAGCAAATATACGCGGTGAAACCATCACTGAATCGGTACTATCTCATTGGATAGATCTCCCGCTTGCGTTAATATTAATTAAGTCTTCCTTCGATACTGCTCTCAATTCTCATGTAATTTGCTCACACTGCAGATCCGAACAATAGACCCGGAACCAACAAGTGAATATTTTACAAGCCTCAGTAGATTTCAAGGAGGCGGCACATTCTTACTCAGTAGAGATCGTGGGGCTTTATGTAACTAAAAACTCTATCTTCCAACGTCAGAATATTTAAATACAAAGTCGAATTTTCTTCGTTTTCCAGTTTTGTCCGCATAATTATGAGTGTCCATAGTAAATTAACGTTAGCCCTTAGATTTACAGGCGCCAAGAAAATTTATGGATTTGTCTTTGGTAGTTGAATGCTACCAATGATACTGACTAACGATGATGCCTGTACAAGAGTGGGTCTACCGCGAGTAGTTCTCTCATATTTATAAGCAGGATCGCGATCTGCATATCAGCCAATTGCTAACTATATCCTTTATTATTGCTCCTTCCTAGTAGATCCATTATTATTAATCCATAATTACGATTCTCTCGCGACGGCCCTTTGTTTGCGCGGCGTGTAGGTTGTTTATTGTGCCAATATTAGCTGGTATCGAACAAGAGCTTAAGGGCGCTACACACTGCGCTTTGTGTCGCAACTATTGGCAGGGCGGGTGACGGGAGCGTGATGAGACTAAGCCAGAGGGAAAACCAACCGAGTTGCTTATTTATTTACCAAACCGTGTATACAGTAATCATTAAATATTGACACGATACAAAGAATAGAGTAATTTAATATACATTCGGATGCGTGCGTTTCTAAGGATCAAGCCAGACGTAGCCTTACCCTTTCCTCGTTAGTAAAAAGTTACACCCTAGTTGAACACTGTTTTAAAGTGACGTTTAGTTTGAATCGAAGGGGGTATCGAATGCAAATTATCCATGTTACAGTAATACTTAGGTTAAGATGAATTTTTGGAAAAACTTTTTTTTATAAGGCAGGTATTTGACCGCAATCGTACCTGGAGTTAAGAAAGATGCAGTCTAGGATGGTACATATCTGCCCTGTAAGTGCCTTGAAAAGACCCGGATTATAGTGTTCAGGAGCACTGAGCTCTATTAAATAATATAAAGTCGACTTTTAGTTTTCCATAAGTTTAAAGTCTAAAAGGTAAACCGACGACATCGTAAAGGTAGCAGGGAAGCGCTGGACGCAGGCCGCTAACAATCGATCAAAGTGGAAAGCATTGGGGGAGGCCTATGTTCAGCAGTGGACGTCCTATGGCTGAAATGATGATGATGATGATGAAAGTCTAATCTATTAGCTTCAATATTACAGAGAGCCATTGCTCGCACAAGTGTAGACCGGGCCCAAGGCTCGGTGCCGCGGGCGCCGCATTAAGATATGCAAATGTTATGAGGAGACTACGCCGGCATTATCTTTTAACCGGCCCGATCCGGCGCGATCCGGCGCGATCCGATGCGACGCACTTATTAGCTGATCTCTACAACGCGCGATTAAGAAGACGATTCCATTCAATGGCGCGGGATAAGAGGTAACCGGGGATTTGGGACAGCCTTATTGAAATTTCAAGATTAAAGAAGTTGTGGAATTAATTCTGTTTTAAATTAAGTACATACATAGGTAGTAGATTACAGGTACTAGAAGATACTTGTCTTTCTTCTCTGTGATACTCGTAGATTGGTGCATGAAAGCATGATTTATTAGATGCTTACTCAATAATATACTTAGTTTATTAAATTATGTAGGAACATAAAGTGTTATGAAAATTGAATTTCAGAAGGGTTTTCTTAATATTTTTATTTCCTAATACAAATAATTTGTTCCAGGTTCTTTGGTAGCAGATGCGGGTGAGTTTTTTTTTAAATAAGTACTTCTTTTCTAATACATTAAAATCACCTATTATTCATACTGAACAAAAGTTTAAAACTTTTTCTTTGTAATTAACTAAAAATAAGTTATGTAGCTACTTGGGTAATACGAACAACCGTCAGCTTTAGTGATCCCACTTAGAACTTTATTTTCTTTAATTTTAATGCAATATGTGATAACTTCAATAAATTATTTATTTATTTACCTACAAACATTTGGTCGGCATCACCTACTAAATAGCTATTTTAAATATAAAAATATTAATATACTGCAATAACATAGGTACTTAAATGTACCTACTTTTAGTATAAGGCTTCGTTAGTCTGAATTACCGTTCGACAACCGACTATCGCGTATCCTTGGTGAGGTGTGACTTTCCGGGAACATGTTTTCCGGGAATCATGATATTTTTGGAAAATTTATTTCCGGCATATCAACAGACAACTCGTCTTGTAAACTATTCGTTATTTTTGAAATTAAACCTCCAATCTTCATTTGAATCCTCCTTCTCTGTCGTTTCGCTCTTGGCAGAGGCCGTGGTCGCGTTATGTCCATCAATGTCGATGCTAGATTTCTTACATTTCTATTAGTTAAAAAGTAGGTATGCATGTTTAACAACTATTCCTATTTCCTAACAAAGCTCACCAAGTCCACCGCGGCAACCTTTGACTGGTGCTTAGCATCGCTCCATAATTGATGAGTTCCTGGGCCAATAAACCTAATAATACATAAGTAAGTACATACATACAATGTACGTGCTGCCCTGTTCCCTTGGGAGCGCAGGGACCGGGCTACCTTTAATCGAAGTGAACAAGGATAACTTATGTTAAATGCTTATCAAATTAGGACAAGAGTCAGGTCGCAGAGACACAAAATGTTACGCCATGAGACGGTCACTTGTTTTATTTGAAAGAAAATCACTTATTCCCGGGTTGTCTGGAAAAACGACCGCCTAGATTGATTTATTCCAACTTTGAGTTCCTACTCATTGACAGTTTTGGATCGTGTCATCTAAAATAAAAAATAATAACATAATAAAAATGCTTTATTTCCTCACCACAACAATCATTACAATATTTTTAGTACAATTTAGACTTATAGTAGAATTCGATTATTGTGGGAGACTGATGCCTAAATTAAGCTAAAAGAAGCTTGTATTTCAAGTCATCAGGCCCCCTCCCAAAAACCAACTTCCCAAAAAATACATATTATATAAATATAGAAAAAAGAAAACAAAGTATAGAGATAGATACAGGTTATTGCAGCAATCAGTTTTACAGTGTCAAAAGCAAAAACAGTTACACTTAACTCGCTTGTTTAAATATGTCTAAAGTGGTACATTTAAAAGCATTTATACATTTAAAATAATGTGACATCTTATAATATGTCATTGTGATAGGTTCCTATTTGCATCAAAAATTTTGTACCTAAATTCTGGTGTACCTACTATCCAGTGTTCAGATTAACTGAAATATTATGTTTTTCTTCGTCCCAAACAACACGGACCTGTTCTGTGACCGGGTGGTTTGGAAGAGATTGCTTTACAGCGATAAAACTGCTTGAATGTATCATTCCAACTTGTTACTTATACTTCCAGCATTTGTTAATTTTGTGTAGTGTATTTTGTACGAGTAAATACTGCTATGTCAATTTTTAATTAAATATATTATTTAGTCTTTCATAGCCAACTACCTAAAGTTAATAAGTTCTAGTCATTTAATTAGCATACTGGTGCTAATTAAAACTTAACAACACACAATCCATAATTAGAATTCGACTAGAATTTCAATTTTACTTAAGTAAATGACAATGATGTGACCTCAATGCACATGAAATTCTTTAAAAAATAAAATGTAGTCTAAAGCTCATGCCTGCATGTCCCAAGTCTCTGCTCAGTGCATTATTACTCGTACAATACATTTTGTAGCAAGTTATGAACAAATGTTTTTCCCGTTTTTCCGTTGCGAAGTCTGAACGAAACTAATGTAAATGGAAATGATTTTCATTTGGATTGATATTTTGTTGACTGTTACAGAATGTTCGAGAAAAGTAACAGTATATTCAATGAGGGCTATCGTTTTAGCGCTCACCAGTTAGCGCCACTGTAGAGTAAGGCCCTGTCACTTGCTAGTAGCGAAGACAGTGGCACCAACTGGTGAGCGCTAAAGTGGTAGGAGGACTATCGCATTTGCACTCATCAAGATGGCGCCACTGTAGAGTAAGGTCCTGTCAATCGCCAGGGGTGCCAACTGTTAAGTATAAAAACGATAGCCCTCATTACATGACATTTTAGTTCTTCACGAACGACTGTTTTAAAATAACAAAAATCTTTCAGTTTAATAGCACTCAGACTATTAATTTTTGTTGTAAAAATCTGTGTTTTGCTTGGTCCATCCGTACATAAAGGGCATTGCGGATATGTTAAGTAAAACGCCCTCCGTAAGCTCCTAGATTCTCGAGCGCTCAAGTAGTCAAACATCGCATACGTGCGCAGGTTCCGACGGTCCATCTAAATCTAGCCCAAACTCGGAGCATCCCCACGGCTTATTGGACGGAGCCATCATCAAAGGTGGCTGCTGTCATACGTACCGACGAGTTGCCGAACTATTTTAATCTACGTCCCTTGAGCCTTTGTAAAATCCGCCCAAGTCCGCCCTTGTTTAGCTTTTCTTAATAAATCCTTACAAACTTCATCTCCCGACTGTTAACCTTATCCCGGAGCTGTTAAGGGCTACTATTTGATCGAGGGGTCGCCCGAGCCTGCTGGAAGTTCGGAGGCTGTTGTTATTGAATTTGTTACTGAAATGAGCATTATTTCGCGAACGTAGGTATTGGCTGGGACGGATTGCTGGTTATTTGTTAATGAACAAACTTGGACAAAGTTTTCACTTCTTCTTTTAAAATTGGCATAAATTGCAAATACCTACTGTTATTACAATAATGTTTGTAGCGCCTAAATCGCGGAAACGAGTGACGCGATAGGGAAAACGAGAGAAATATTAACTTGAATCTATATTTTAGGTAGTTTGAACCGAGTTTTCAGTTGTTTTAGAATACGAGCCTTAAATCTTAAGAATGTTATTACATCTTAAGTGCTAGATTTCCAAATCCTAATGGCGGGGCCCTAAAGTCCTAACCTACCTGCGATTCGGGATTGGCTTGATAAAACACACCCGATGAGTACTCCGGCTACAGAACTTTTTACTTTAACGCACTTGACTGACATAAATCAGTTAGACTGTTCGCCAAACTCCGAGAAAAAATATGAAGAAAGTGTCTCTCGAAATGTGGATGTGGCGGGGCAATGTGAAACCCGGGCCGTCGCAAAAAACCTGGAACTGTAAGTTTTACTTTCAGTAATGAGTTGTGAGATCAAACCACAATATTTTGCTAAATTTTCATGAATATAGTTATGTAATACTTATTTCATGTGTAATAATCATCATTATTTGATTTGATTTGATTTTGATTTGATTTGCATTAACATATTTAGCACACATTAACCCTGTTACGGAAAAATCACAAACATACTTATTACTTACTTTACTTACGTTTTGTATTGCTATTTATATATAAGACAGGGGAACCAAAAGAGTAACAAGCTCTGCAGTCTCTTGGCCTCTAATAGTTATTAGTTATATGAAAATCCTAACTTTATTTATGCTGCTAAGGAGTCACATATTCACCAAATTAATATCTGATGGTAAAATTTTAGGAAAATGTAGTTACTTAGTTATGTAAGTTTATGTTTACTCGACCATAACCACTTCTCGTTCCTACCACTGAAACTCTGAAACCAGTGAAGGATAAGTTATCCAGGGGACAGTTAGTTATCATAGGATTGAAGTTTGCAGCTGAGGATCAAATTTTCTCCAGTGCAAAGCTTATCAGTTGCTGTCTCTATTTTCTACAATCATCTCAGGTATTTCCCAATGCTCATTATTTCTCCTGTGCCTGCGACATGGATGATATTAAAATGTCGCCGGGAGGAGGGGGGTATGTAAATCCTCCTCCGTATCCCGGTGAGCTGCTTTGTAATCTACGGCGTCGATTCTAATGCGGTTATGGACGAAACTGTAGCTCCGAGTTGAACTAACTAGTTCATTTGTCTTATGGAATGCGAACTGAGAATTCTTGGTTACTTACTTGAGTGAAGAGTCGTGTGTTTTTACTATGCGAATCAGATGTGTGAAAAATATTATCAGGTCTGTGTTTTTGTATCATTGAAGATTACATGCAAATTAAAAAAAATATTCACTTAAAATGTCACGAAATTATTAGTCGTAATTTAAAAAACGTTTGGTCTTTTAGATTAATCAGTTTCGTATGAAGTTCCTTTCAAGTTACAGTTTAGATTTTAAAATATAATAGTTAAGTTCTAAGTTTATTGTAACTGATTGTATGGACAAGAACAAACTGTGCCTACTTCATAATATTAATTCTTGGAAGTATCGAAATGTACCTATCTATGTCGGATTAGTAAGGTTGTGTTTAGGTATGCAACATGCTTGTATACATGTATCGTGTGTAGATAATGACGTTCGTAGCCGGACACCGATGGCATCGCCCGGACAATACAGCCACTCCTGTGGGTACAGGTAGGCTGTGGTTGTATAAATCCCATATTATAAATAAATCTTTGGACAATTTCACACAGCGCCAGCTAGCCCCAAAGTAAGCAACTTAATGCTTGTGTTATGGGTGCTAGCTTATCGGATATACTACTTATATACTTTTTTTTAAATACATACATATTATACATAGTCACACCCAGACCCGTCACAGAAATTAAAATTCATCATTTCAATTCCTGCCCGGCCGGGAATCGAACCCGGGACCTCTCGGCATAGTAGTCCGTTCTGAACCACTACACCAAACGGCCGACATAATTATATTCATTTGACTAAATGGTTAAAGACTAATGAAGATATTGATTTTTCTAAGCTTGATTGAGGTACAAGCATGCCCCAAAATAGCTACATTAACACGGCTTACAGAATTCTTATAATCCATTCTTTCTGGTATTGCTCCAAAATAAATAGATATTAAGTGACAGCGCGGCGACTCCCTTTCCGTATACTCTTATTCGCACGTCCTTATCACTGGAGGGAAGTCGAACTCTAACTTCGAACTCCTATGTCCTTCTGATTAATTTCGTTGCGGGTCCAATGACAGTTTCCCCGGGACAAACTTGACCGTCACTGGTTGGGTTTTATTGGCGGTCAAGCTAAGGATCCTGGCTACACAGGAGTTGCAGAGCTTGGAACGAGAGGTGGGAATAGTCCCGTATATGTCCTTATCTTTTATGAGTGTGCCCCCCACAACAGCAGACCAATTTTTTTAAAGATACTTGCAAGTAAACCATCTACCGCATTTCATTTTATCTAAGTTCAAAAGTCTATTGAAATGTTTGTCAGCCTGGCTGCTTTTTACTAGCTGTGTCTGGTCTCCAATTAACGCACGTCCAATTAACGGGTCTGGGTGTTTGCGTCCGCGGCTAAGACAGCGGCCATTGAGCGGCGCAATGGCCGGAATGCCCGTTGTCCGCCGATCAATTATGCCGGACATGCACACGGGGTGTGCAGATAAGATAGCTGCAGCAAAACTTATAATAAACATCTTTGGACATTTGAATTTTGTAATGTGCGAGGATTGAAGTTACGACCTCTGGCGTTGAGTTTCTGATCTTATCTACTTATCCTCTAATCTCATATTCGCTCGCATTTTCGTTAGACAGATTTCCCACGTGTGGAAATCGTTTCAATAATAATTGGGGATATTTTCAGAAGAGATTATCCTCCATTCCATCGCAAGCAAAATAGTATCAAATAATATCAAACAATTAACAAAATTAAACTCTCATTATCTTTTAAGACTTAAGCTCGTCGAATAAATTAGTCTTACTAAAATTCAGCTTCAAACAACATTTCAGCTCTCATCATTGCCAAAAGTGTCTGCAATTAATCCACTTAAGTAGTGTACCGGCTGCTTTGTCAGCGATGGTCACGGTGCGCGCACGCCGCTCTAACATGCATCACACATTTAGTTTACAGCGGGCGTCGCGGCGCTAGCGGCGCCGAATTTCACGTACGGGCAATACTTTCATTAGACAATAGCGAGCCACGACTGAGGCGTGATAAGGTTACCATGATATAAGAAGGATGCTGGATATTCGGTACAGATTACAAAAAGTTCACATGAAGTTCACGCCACCATTTCCTGCTAGATGACCATTCGAATCCACTGACGTGATGACACGTGCGGACAACTTCTAATATACATACTGAGATTTTGATTGGTTTGGTATCTTTTTCATCTTATTTCGCCTTTTCCTTGATATATTTTTGGGACTTGCTGACTTGTTCGTCAATTTCTTTCAATATCGTGTAAATCCACAGCCTGTTTGAGCAGTAAGTAGAGTTTAATGCAGCATTTTTAAACTTGTACAATGTGTACAATCAATTTCGACGACAACTACGATTAAGTTGGTGGTTACGTAGATTTTTGTTCGAATCCTTCATACTCACTCTGTAGCATGGAGTCCGTACTCGCGCGCACGAGGTGATTGTTAGCGCGCGTATAAATTATTTTTATGCTTCCTCCGCGCAGCCCGATGCGCCAGAGGTTTTGTCTCCGCTGTGTACTGTTCCCGAAGGAATATAAGGCCAAGTGCTCACTAGGTAGCCCATAAACGGACAGTTGAAAATCGACAATACTAGAGTAAATCAGTTTTTACTGCTCTAAGGCACTTGTGATTCTTGTAGGGCTGACTCAATTACATTTATTGATGTCCTTAATGTATTCTTGGGAGTATGCTGTCATTTGTATCAAATAAACTTCACCACGAATAGTATGCTTTCTTATTACAATCACCTAGAGGCCAGAGCTTTCAAGTTCACAGTTCTGTATGTGAAAGTTTCGGTTGATTACATACCAACACCGTTTCCACTTGGTTCCATGGCGGTACCACCACCGTGTGGCGGCGGCTTAACATCGCGTAGTGTCGGGGCCACACATGGCTGGTCACCGCCGCCATGACGCGCGTAACGCCGCGTGACGGCGTACTTTGTACCGTTTGTGAATATTATAGCGAGAACTGCTGCCGAGCCGCTTAATGCGTGTACATTAACGAGAAGTGATAGTACATAATATATATGGGCAGTATAAGTAACCGATAAAGCCCACAGCACACACACAAACTTGAGTGGAAGTAGGGCGTACAATTCGTAGAACTGATGGCCGCTGGGGCAGATAATGTTCTCGAACGGTGACCACGGACCAGAAGACTATGTGAAGACAAGTAGACGATCTGAACATCTTCACTATTTGAAAGAATGAATGAGAGAAAGAAAGAAAGAAAGAAAGAAGAAAGAAACATTTATTACGATGAACATAACTTAGTTAAGAACAAAGAAAGTATACGGAAAAAAGACAGAAATAGCAAGGAAATAAAAAGTGAAGTGAGCAGTACCACCCTGTTGCAACAGCGATGCCCATCGCAATGGGACTTCACTCAGCATATGCCGTGGCCCACGGTGGGGAAGGCCACTGGTTTTCAGTATTTCATGAAGCCGCTTTTACAAAAATGGTTTTATAGGATTACGTCATTGGCATACAAGCTGCACTTGAAAAGGAATTACTCAGAAACGAGAACAATCCAGATTATTTTTTCGCTCTCCATGAACTTCCATATTGTCTATTTCATCGAAATCGTTTTAAAAGTCGTTTCGGAGAAAGCTGTTACAAACAAATTTTAATGTTGATTGGATTTATTCATTTGTCTCGAAGCGCTTGAAGGGTAAAAAGATTACGAGACATGTAGGTAGGTAGAGGCTCCTTAAAAGCAAAATATTTGACGATTTGTAAGTGTCTGTACAAATAAAGAAAGTTTGTTTTTGACTTTTACTTTATTGCTATTGAATTATAACTATATAGGATTACTTAGTTATATTATACAGCTACAGTACTTATCGGTCACAAGGATATGACAACCGAGCTTATCGCCAACTACTAGCTATATAATGTAACTATTGTTTGCAATAATCAATCAACACTCGCGCGGTAATCCGCTGTACTAATATTTCGACACAATATGGGCGGGGCAACAATATCAGCGAGTTTACACTGCACTAATCCCGCTAATTACCGAATCAATCGGGAATCACGAGGGATTACACGGCCTTATTTCTACAGGCGCTGTGCGCGCGCGCGGGCGGAATGGGCCCTGATCTACTTAAGGCACGCGTACTATTAATCGTACTATTAATGATAGATACAATATATTATTGTTTCGGTACGGGATGGACAGTGGTAGGGTGCTTGTAAGTTTTGTGACCACACACGAAGAAAGACACGGTAGAAAAGTTTTGGCTAACTTACAGTTAAAAGATTCAAGAGAGGAGCTCGCCATTGTCGATATAAGTAAATACGTAGGTGAAGTTTTTCATTTACTGATATACGAGTACGTATTATTGTAGGTAACATACGGACAATGGCACTATTCCAAACACAATAGAATTGTGTTTAGAAGGTAGGTATCTAGTTTTAATAAGTGCGTCTTTGCAACAAAAATACAAGTAATATAAGTTATCTGACATGCTGTCAACTTATTACATACTAAGGCTAAGTTGCACCAACTTATTTTAACCGTAACATTGACAATAACCGGTGCTTTTTGTATGGAGTTTGACGGAATTTTTTGACGTTTGTTAAAGTTAAAGTAAGATGGTGCAACCCAGCCTAAATAATAAGACTTGACAAGAATCTCTAGAAATCTTAACTTCAAAAAGTGATATAGCGACACAGAATAAGTAATAGTACAGGTACAGAAGGATTACTCCGCAAGACGATTTAAATAAATGCGAGTCTTGCTACGACGCGATACAGTGGAATTCAGCTCGCACAGCACTACGTACCTACAATTTTATTCACCTACAAGTTTTGTCTCTTTCTATCGCGTGCCTCTGAACTCTTCTTACGCTGTTAGGGTTGCTGTCTAGTGAAAAAATAATTAATCTACTTATTTGTAATGAGGTACGTATGTAGGTAAGTATGCATTCATTATGGAAAACCTTCATAGTAGGTTAGGTTCCTATACTATCCTAAGAATTATTGATTACCTACATGGCCAACATACCTTTCAGCATCTTTGGGAAGCGAAAAAAAAAGATAAATCCGGTAGATTACTTTTCGAATTTAAACACCCGAACGCCGCACAATATTTCTTTCTCTTTATGTCCATTTTACAAGCTTTTTTTTAAATAATACTTCGATCATAGAATTATAATCATACTACAACGCACGCCAGCGTCCTGACGAGTGCGCGCGTGACACTCGACTGATATAATACCCGCCGGCGGGGCGCTTCGCTGTAGGTAATTATCGGATGTACCGCGCGGAGTGAGCCAGGCCTGATAGCGAGCAAGTTCTCAGTGTATTAAACGCAACTCCGCCGAACCGACAGATGGCATCAAATTACTTCAACAAGTATTCTAGACTTCAGCTTATTGTCACTTACGAACTTTGCTACTCCAGCCTTTGTAATTAATGTGTAACTTACTACGACTAAGAATTAAGTTTAAACTTGTGAAATGTAATAAATAATTAAACTTAGAAATCAGGCCTATTAATAAATTAGAATATATCATCTATTAGGTCCCGTAAGTAATTTTAAAAGCAGCATTGGTAAATTCATAAGACTGAAACTTAGGTATTTAAAAAAAAACTTATAAACGCATTAATATTGTTGACTAACTGCATATTCACATTATTTTTTTGATACTTACTTACCTCTGCTATCTTTCGCAACAAGCAAAACTCTCATTGAAACATTGTTTTTTTCATTCACCAAGTTGCAATTATTCAAAATTATTGCTCCACAAAGCAGATTTTGTAGCGGAATACGAAGTGGGGAAACTGAAAGAACAATAATACGTTCGAGTTGCAAGACTTAATAAATACTTAAATACTTTTTAATAGCGGCAACTTTGAGCAATTTTATCGGCGCAACTACTCGCGGTTTAAGTTCTTTGCATATTTCATTAATTCCGCCCGTAATTTTGCATTTTTTGCGCAATGAAAAATTAGTTTTGTCAACTGAATGCAACAAAATCGCTATAGTGAGTACTCATTCGGAATTTTAACGATGTATTTTTGCATAAAATCATTTAGTATTCTTATTATAGTTAACTTAGTTACATTGTAGGAATTTTGTGATGAAAAATTCACATTACACTTTCCAACTTAATTGAAATTCGCCTGTCTTGACAACCCTATTTAAAATGTACATATAGATAAATATTTAGTTTTGTTGGTTCATTTATTATGATTCTAAGTACAAATTAGTAATTCCCAAATCAGGACAGCTAGCATTTGGTGCATGAAACTAAAATAAATAATCGGTTCCAATAAATTCCGAGCACGTTTAAACACTTAGTTAATTAATTACTAAACCGCTGCATTTGTTGGTGCAAACTAAATTGGACTAATTAAATCGTGACAAATACGTAAAATTGTGGAACGAGTTCATGGCAACATTTAATTAAAAATGAGTAATACAAACATATTTACACACGTTTATAATAATTTTAACGTAATATCAATGATCATTTCATCACTCTTGCACAATTATAATAAGGGCTATTTCTAAAACATACGTAGGTAACTCTGTAAATAATAAATGAAAGTTCTGCGTTGATCACTCTCATAGCTTTTAGGGTTAAGTGAAAGAGTTTGATGAAAGCCAAACATCGTGACAATCTTGTAATTACGGACTCTGCTACGTACTACGTGGTTCTCGTAGTCCGCAGTAATTGTAGCGCTAGCGACATTGAAAAATTCGTAGCACAGATAATACACCGTAGCAATTGTACGTAGTATGTGGTTCTCGTAGTCCGTAGCAACTATAGCGCTAGAAACCGTAGCAACGTAGCAAAGCAACGTTTAGTAGCGCTAGCGACATTAAAAAATTCGTAGCACAGGTAATACACCGTAGCAATGAGGGTTTTCGCGTATGAAAGAACCGCTAGATGGTGGGACGTGGATGTGGGGTCTGACTGCTGCGTGATTGGTGGATTTTGACATATCTGTCAATATCATGATGTCAAAAATAACCAATCATGCAGCATTTGGACCTCGCGTCTACGTATTGCCATCTGGCGAATTTTTCATACGCGAAAACCTTCATTGTAAGTAGTATGTGTTTCTCGTAGTCCGTAGCAACTGTAGCGCTAGCATGTGGTTCTCGTAGTCCGCAGCAACTGTACCGCTAGCGACATTAAAAAAATCGTAGCACAGGTAATACACCGTAGCAATTGTACGTACGTAGTATGTGATTCTCGTAGTCCGTAGCAACTGTAGCGCTAGCATGTAGTTCTCGTAGTCCGACACCATCTGTAGCGCTAAAATTCGTAGCACAGGTAATACACCGTAGCAACTGTACGTAGCGTTGTGTCGTAGTCGTTTCGTAGAATTCAAGGGAGTCTCGTAGTCAATTAAAGTTACACGCTTTTGCGCAGAAATAATTCAAATTACTTAATAGGTAGTAACTTAAGTATAAAGTACTGTTCTTTGTACTAATTTATTTATGTGTGCAAATTTTAAAGAAAATTCAAACAAATTGCGGTCGGACTTCATGCCGTATTTCTATCTTCATAAGGTTTTGTTTTTAGTGGCTCGTAAAATAGTGACTTGTTTATCGAGAAATCACGTGAAAGGCTTGGGATGTTGAATTATGGGTACTAGAATAGACATAATTGAGCGGTGTTTTTCGTCACTTTTATTCGTTCTACTGGATTAGCTGATGCAAGAGTTTTGAGCGGTGCTCATAGCTGTACAAACTAAATTTAACTTCAAGCATGATATGGACTCATTCAAGATGTCTGCTCTAGTAACATTAATTCGAAGGCTCTGACCGCATCGTTACACGGGATTATTGTTTCAGAGGATTGTAACCTGCTACCGAATCCTGAGCCTAGGTTGTTAGTGTGATGGTGATGGTAGTTTGATATTTAAGTGTACATAATGTACGTAAAGTTATTGTATAAACTGTACTACATGTTTACAATTTGTGATCATTACAGGCAGGTAATTATTAGTGAGCGTTCAAAACCGTGATCTATACTAATATTATAAATGCGAAAGTAACTCTGTCTGTCTGTCTGTCTTGCTTTCACGCCTAAACTACTGAACCGATTTGATGAAATTTGGCATAGAGATAGTTTGAGTCCCGGGAAAGATCATAGGATAGTTTTTATCCCGGTTATTGAAACAGGGACGCGCGCGATAAAGTCTTTCTGTGACAGACAAAATTCCATGCGGACGAAGCCGTGGGCGGAAAGCTAGTGTAAATATAAATGATAAAGTCAATGTATGTATATTATTAATTCAATAAGGACATCCCCCGCCCATTATCTATTTGATGTCATAGTAACCCCCATCAACTTGACATACCTACTTAAAACTGACGGAAACAACTTTTAGATTGGCAGCTTTTACTCGATAATCCAGTGTTTAGGAGGCCAAAATAAAGTACTATTTTAAAAACTTAGATGTTTGATGTTATTTTATAATCTCTATAAGTAATAATAAGATAAATGATATACGAGAGACAAACCTCAAAATAAGTATTATTCTATAGCCTTAGACATTTTTTTATTTAATAAAATGCTCCATATTTCCATCTCATACAGCTTCCAAGCGCTCAGCGACCATTCTCCGAGCTGAAAAACAAAATTAACGTTGTTGATTATTAGTAAAGCATATTTATCAAGCACGCATTGTAAACCGGGCTTTTCAATCCATTGAGCCGGCGAGCACTCACGAGCACCGACTATATTAATTGCAAACCAAAAATATCGGCGCGGCACAAAGGCTACGTAGGTAGAGCACATTGTCGGGCCCATAATGAGGGCATTACATAAAGGGTTCAGTGTATTCAGCGAAATAAATTAGATCCCGCACACAATAGCCTCCAATAATTGTTGTTGTGGACCACAGAGCTGGGACGCGTAGACGCCGCTGAATGGCATGCCTACCCGGTTGAGATGGTCTGTGGGCGTGGTAGAATTAATCGTGTCTTTGCACACTGAAAACCAGCGTCGTGGCCTTCCTCACCGTGGGCCACGGCATATGCTGAGTGGGGTCCCTTTGCGATGGGCATCGATGTTGCGACAGGATAGCACTGCTCAGTTCACTTTTTATTTCCTTGTAATATTTATGTGCTATTTCTATCTTTTTTTCCGTATAAGGTACATACGGAAAAAAGCTAAGTGATGTTCATTGTAATAAATGTTTCTTTCTTTCTCATTGAATGTGCGGCATTTCAAAGCAATGAGTATGTCATTGTAGATTGAAAGAATGTGTATTTTAGTGGGCACTTGATTTCAAATAAGTTTGGCAGTAACCTTGAAAGTACGCGCACAAGCATAAGATTTTCATGCGAGAAGCTTACAGATATTTTCTTGTATAGTAGTTGTTCATAGACGTTAAACTTAGTTTTGAATATGTCCAGTCTACGCGTTCCGAGGTCCCTTCAGAACCACTCGCGCGGTTGTACAGCGGTCTGCGGTTGTCGTCTTTAGACCGCTTCGAGCTATTTTGTACTGCAGCTGCAGAAACTTGAGATGATTATGCATACTAGTACTACTTGTAGTAAATACTCGTACCAAGACTGAGACACACTGAGACAAAAGTTGTATTTCATCAATCTTCCAAATATCTGACTGCTTGGCAAAAATAATCTCTATTCCACTGATGGAAGATACGAATGAAAATGAAGATGATGAACAAAAAACGACGCAATTCCGAAAACAGCCCATTTGATTCTGAGATTCGATTTATTTTCGAATCCAAACTCTCGATCGGTTCAAATTTCGAATTGTGATCGGTGGAGTGTTCATCATTGCGATATAAATGAACAAGATTCAGCAGGTGATCTCAATGAGTAAGTGGATCATCTTATCGCGAGGGCGAGGCTTGCTTGAAATGTGACTAAAGACAAAATTCAAAAAGGTTCACGTACCTTATAATAGAATTATCATTTTCTGTCATAGCAACATCTCGGGACGAGAGAAAGAGTCAAATATAGCTACCTACGTACTATGATAATTCTCGTAGTCCGTAGCAACTGTAGCGTCATTAAAAATCATAGCATAGCGTAGCGTTGTGTCGTAGTCATTTCGTAGACAGCGAGGTAGTCTCGTAGTCAAATAAAGTTAGACGATTTTTTTTTATTGGACTTCAATGGCTAGGCTACCTTCTTATGTTAACAGGTCGATAGATCATTTGGTGGCATTGTATCAAAATCAAATCAAAATCAAAAATATTTATCCAATTTAGACCACAAGTGGCACTTATGAACGTCAAAATATAGTCAATAATAAAAAAAGAAAAGGTAGTTGTTGTGNGACCCTAAAGATATAAGCCTGCATATAAGTGCGGCGGAACGTGAGAGCAACAACTCCTATAGAATATTATTGTAGAAGTTCAAACTGTGTAACTGTACAGCCTCAAATGTAGGCTAACACAGTTATTTAGAGGCCCTAAATCAAAGCCGAAATATAGTCTTTAAAAGAATACAATATGTCTACCTTTAAATCGGGTAACCTACATTTATACCTCGTCCCGGGGTTTTTCAGTTTAATTTGCGAAGACGATCAATTACGTCAGCGCCTGCGACCGCAGATCGATTCATCACGCTGCTCCGCGTTAATTAAATTTAAAACTGACGATCAAAAGCACAGCGGTAACATATCTACTTACCTGAGGCTGAGTTGCACCACCTCTAACTTTGACCGTAACTTTAACGATATCGGTGCTTTTTGTATTGAGTTTGACAGATTTTTGACGTTTGTCAAAGTTAAAGTAAGATGGCGCAACCCAGCCTAAGTGAAAAACTGTTTGCTGTTGAATTTGGGACATGTTTGTTACACACATCAGATTTTTTTTCATATTATTATTTATATATGCGGGAAGTTCCTGGATGCGGGCAGCGCAGGACCGGTCGATGTAGAAATAGTATTTAGCTTGATTTGCTGACGTGTCTGTACCTACTTAAGTACCTGAGTATTTCTCAAAAAAAGTGTACGTAACGAAACGGTAGTAACGAAATAGTAAGGCCATAAGGCTTGTTATACATTGGCGAAATATTGTGAATGCTCTTTATTTATTCAATTCGAAATATTTGTAAGTATGCACTCAAATACGGGGTAATATTAAGGGGTTAGAAATAAAATAAGGGAGTAATCATTCATACTATTTTAATAAAATTATTTTTGTTCCATCATGTTTATCCATTTTGAGTCGTTCTCTGTAAGCTTTTTGCCTTTCGGCATTGGTTTTTGGCGGCATTCCTAAAAAAACAAAAGAAGTAATCACATAAAAACGTAATCTAAATGATTTGATAATTTTTTGCTGGTGGCACTTCTGTAAAGCAGATAGTATACAATCCTTTTGTTATTAACGCTCTATATTTTTTGAAATTAATTAAGTAGTGAATATTACTATGCTTAGTCAGGTAATAACAGTATACACTCAGCATTATGTTGTACTTTTTCGTAACGTAACGAAATTCGCAAAAAACGTAACGAAATATTAGACAAAATGAGATCAGAAACAAGTATTTTTTTGATAAAATTTGTTACAGCAAATATAAAAGCTTACTAAATGTTCGTACCACACGTATTACAAAAAATGGTTAAATGAAGACTTACCGTTCTATATAAAATCGCTGATTTTACTGCCTGTTACGAAAAAGTAATCCCACAAAACACACACGTTTTCACTAATTTTCGCGATAGATGTTATGGCGGAGACGTCAGGCCAACAGCCATTCAGAGTGCAGCTATTGTTGTCCGTGTAAAATAAATACGGAATTGTTCAGAAACCATGGGAAAGTAGAAATAAATCGTAACTAAAGAGTAAATAACGAAATAGTAAATGAGAGCGACTCATTTTGTTTTTTTGCTTTAAATTGCCAATTCATTATGACACCCCATAGAAAATCAATTTGATACAGAAACTGCGATTAGTGATGAAACGGATAGTTGTTTGGCCGGATACCGGATACCGGATATCCGGCCAGCTGCTAGGCCGGATAGCCGGATATCCGGCGGCCGGATAGTTGGCCCATTGTCTCGTTGCATGTCGTGACGAGTTTAGCGCCGCACAGGTGTTTCGAACGCGATCAGTGGGTCTATTAGTAGACTAGACTAGTCACTTTTCGAAAATCGAATTCATCAGAATAGAATGCCAGATTTTGCCACTTGTCTAGGGGGCAGATTAATTCGGGCGATTTTGGTTGCCATCGTGAGTGTGTGATTGAATAGCGATTTATTTGGCAATATTTTGACATTAACAGATATTTACCATTTATGTATTCGTCATTAGAGATAATAGCCCAGAAAAAGAAATTAGTTTTTTGAAAGGCCTTAATATGGCTTTTTTGTAACTTTTTGGACTTTAAATAAAAGCCGTCATTATTATAAGCCATTTTATTGATATTTATTTACCCCAAAGATTTAATGTATTTCATTTTATTAATAGGAAATTGTCGTAGTTTTTTAATATCCGGTATCCGGCCGGATAGTGAGTTACTATCCGGTATCCGGCCGGATAGTAAATTTAGGCCGGATATCCGGCCTACCGGATAGTTACCGGATATCCGTTTCATCTCTAGTTTAAACACTTAGTTAATTAATTACTAAACCGCTGCATTTGTTGGTGCAAACTAAATTGGACTAATTAAATCGTGACAAATACGTAAAATTGTGGAACGAGTTCATGGCAACCTTTAATTAAAAATGAGTAATACAAACATATTTACTCACCTTTTATAATGATTTTAACGTGAATATCAATGATCATTTCACCACTCTTGCACAATTATAATAAGGGCTATTTCTAAAACATACGTAGGTATCTCTGTAGAATATAAATGAAAGTTCTGCGTTGATCACTCTTATAGGTTTTAGGGATAAATGAAAAAGTTTGATGAAGGCCAAACATCGTGACAATCTTGTTAATACGGACTCTGCTACGCACTACGTGGTTCTCGTAGTCCGTAGCAACTGTAGCGCTAGCGACATTAAAAATTCGTAGCACAGGTAAAACACCATAGTAATTGTACGTAGCAACTGTAGCGCTAGAAACCGTAGCAACTGTAGCGCTAGAAACCGTAGCAACTGTAGCGCTAGAAACCGTAGCAACTGTAGCGCTAGAAACCGTAGCAACTGTAGTAGCGCTAGCGACATTAAAAAATTCGTGGCACAGGTAATACACCGTAGCAATGAGGGTTTTCGCGTATGAAAGATCCACTAGATGGTGGGACGTGGATGTGGGGTCTGACTGCTGCGTGATTGGTGGATTTTGACATATCTGCCAATGTCATGATGTCAAAAATAACCAAACATGCAGCATTTGGACCTCGCGTCTACGTATTGCCATCTGGCGGATTTTTCATACGCGAAAACCTTCATTGTAAGTAGTATGTGGTTCTCGTAGTCTGTAGCAACTGTAGCGCTAGCATGTGGCTCTCGTAGTCCGCAGCAACTGTAGCGCTAGCGACATTAAAAAATTCGTAGCACAGGTAATACACCGTAGCAATTATTGTACGTAGTATGTGTTTCTCGTAGTCCGTAGCAACTGTAGCGCTAGCATGTGGTTCTCGTAGTCCGCAGTAATTGTAGCGCTAGCGACATTGAAAAATTCGTAGCACCAATATTACACCGAAGCAACTGTACGTAGCGTTGTGTCGTAGTCGTTTCGTAGAATTCAAGGGAGTCTCGTAGTCAATTAAAGTTACACGCTTTTTGCGCAGAAATAATTCAAATTACTTAATAGGTAGTAAGTATAAAGTTCTGTTCTTAGTACTTATTTATTAACGTATGCAAATTTTAAGAAAAGTCAAACAAATTGCGGTTGGACTTCATTCTGTATTTTTATCTTCATAAGGTTTTGTTTTTAGTGGCTCGTAAAATAGTGACTTTTTTATCGAGAGATCACGTGAAAGGCTTGGGATGTTGAATGATGGGTACTAGAATAGACATAATTAAGCGGTGTTTTTTGTCACTTTTATTCGTTCTACTGGATTAGCTGATGCAAGAGTTTTGAGAGGTGCTCATAGCTATACAAACTAAATTTAACTTCAAGCATGGTATGGACTCATTCAAGATGTCAGCTCTAGTAACATTAATTCGAAGGCTCTGACCGCATCGTTACACGGGATTATTGTTTCAGAGGATTGTAACCTGCTACCGAATCCTGAGCCTAGGATGTTAGTGTGATTGTGATGGTAGTTTGTTATTTAAGTGTACATAATGTACGTAAAGTTATTGTATTAAGTGTAGTGTAGGATAGTTTTTATCCCGGTTTTTGAAATAGGGACGCGCGCGATAAAGTCTTTCTGTGACAGACAAAATTCCATGCGGACGAAGCCGTGGGCGGAAAGCCAGTGTAAATATAAATGATAAAGTCAATGTATGTATATTATTAATTCAATAAGGATATCCCCCGCCCATTATCTATTTGATGTCATGGTAACCCTCATCAACTTAATATATACCTACTTAAAACTGACGGAAAACAACTTTTAGATTGGCAGCTTTTACTCGATAATCCAGTGTATAGGAGGCCAAAATAAAGTACTAATTAAAAAACTTAGGCTGAGTTGTACCACCTAACTTTAACCGTAACTGTAATGACAACCAGTGGTTTTTGTATGGAGTTTGACAGATTTTTGACGTTTGTAATTGTCAAAGTAAGATGGTGCAACTCAGCCTTAGAGGTTTCATGTTATTTTATAATCTCCTTAAGTAATACTAAGATAAATGATATACGAGAGACAAACCTCAAAATAAGTATTACTATAGCCTTAGATAATTTTTTATTTATTAAAATGCTCCATATTTCCATCTCATACAGCTTCCAAGTGCTCAGCGACCATTCTCCGGGCTGAAAAACAAAATTAACGTTGTTGATTATTAGTAAAGCATATTTATCAAGCACGCATTGTAAACCGGGCTTTTCAATCCATTGAGCCGGCGAGCACTCACGAGCACCGACTATATTAATTGCAAACCAAAAATATCGGCGCGGCACAAAGGCTACGTAGGTAGAGCACATTGTCGGGCCCATAATGAGGGCATTACATAAAGGGTTCAGTGTATTCAGCGAAATAAATTAGATCCCGCACACAATAGCCTCCAATAATTGTTGTTGTGGACCACAGAGCTGGGACGCGTAGACGCCGCTGAATGGCAAACCTACCCGGTTGAGATAGTCTGTGGGCGTCGTAGAATTAATCATGTCTTTTGCAATCAAACCAGCGTCGTGGCTTTCCTCACCGTGGGCCACGGCATATGCTGAGTGGGGTCCCATTGCGATGGGCATCGCTGTTGCGACAGGGTGGCACTGCTCAGTTCACTTTTCTTCTTCTTTTTTATGTGCTATTTCTGTCTTTTTTCCGTATACCTTTTTTGACCTTAACTAAGTGATGTTCATCGTAATAAATGTTTCATTCTTTCTAATTGAATGTGCGACATTTCGAAGCAATGAGTATGTCATTGTAGATTGAAAGAAAGTGTATTTTTGTGGGCACTTGATTTCAAATAAGTTAGGCAGTAACCTTGAAAGTACGCGCACAAGCATAAGATTTTCATGCGAGAAGCTTACAGCTATTTTCTTGTATCGTAGTTGTTCATAGACGTTAAACTTAGTTTTGAATATGTCCAGTCTACGCGTTCCGAGGTCTGTGCAGAACCACTCGCGCGGTTGTACAGCGGTCTGCGGTTGTCGTCTTTAGACCGCTTCGAGCTATTTTGTACTGCAGCTGCAGAAACTTGAGATGATTATGCATACTAGTACTACTTGTAGTAAATACTCGTACCAAGACTGAGACACACTCAGACAAAAGTTGTAATTCATCAATCTTCCAAATATCTGACTGCTTGGCAAAAACGATCTCTACACTGATCTGATACGAATGAAAATGAAGATGATGAACAAAAAACGACGCAATTCCGAAAACAGCCCATTTGATTCTGAGATTCGATTAATTTTCGAATCCAAACTCTCGATCGGTTCAAATTTCGAATTGTGATCGGTGGAGTGTTCATCATTGCGATATAAATGAACAAGATTCAGCAGGTGATCTCAATGATTATGTGGATCATCTTATCGCGAGGGCGAGTTTTGCTTGCTTGAAATGTGACTAAAGACAAAATTCAGAAAGGTTCACGAACCTTATAATGAAATTATCATTTACTGTCAAAGCAACATCTCGGGACGAGAGAAAGAATCAAATATAGCTACGTACTATGATAATTCTCGTAGTCCGTAGCAACTGTAGCGTCATTAAAAATCGTAGCATAGCGTAGCGTTGTGTCGTAGTCATTTCGTAGACAGCCAGACACCAGACAGGTAGTCTCGTAGTCAAATAAAGTTAGACGATTTTTTTTTATTGGACTTCAATGGCTAGGCTACCTTCTTATGTTAACAGGTCGATAGATCATTTGGTGGCATTGTATCAAAATCAAATCAAAATCAAAAATATTTATCCAATTTAGACCACAAGTGGCACTTATGAACGTCAAAATATAGTCAATAATAAAAAAAGAAAAGGTAGCCCTTATGGGGCACTTTACATGTCTCCTTATCTTTTGGGCCCTACCAGCGCTTCGAGACAAACATATGGCAAGTGCTGAGAAGAAACGCTGGAACAAACTCACTCACTCTATTGAACAATATATTAGCATGGAATGTGACTAAAGTAGGTGCTTGGTGATATTCAATAAAAATCGAATTTACAGTGACAGTAGTTAATTGCTTTTAAGATTCTGCGGTAGACGGAGCTCACCGTTTTAATTCGTGCATTATGACAGGTAGACAGACGTGAATTATGAAGTCGCCGTCGGTGGCGCTCTATCAATCATAATTTGGATCTAATAAGTATGAAGTGAAAATGTCCGAGCAATAATTGGGCGGAACGTTAACCTGATTGATTCTGGGAAGGCGGGGGATTAATGAGCTTACGGCATTTAGTTATTAATTTTGATGCGAAATGTTTGCTGGCTGTCAGAGGGTTCGGCAATTTTTGGTCAAAATAAAATTATTTTGCAATTTGTGTGTTTAATCGAGCCTTTGTAAGTTATTAACCCTTTGTTAAATAAATATTTATTTTGTTATCTTTATATTTTTGTTAGCTCACTTTAAAGGTTGCAATTTAGGATTTAAATGGTATTTATATTTACCAGTAATCAATTAATATTTGATCATTATTATTGAAAACCACCGTCTAAGTTTACTCATGATGGCTAGGTGTAAATCAAAATACTTACTTCATCATATTTTAGATATTTGACAATGATATTAACGATTTTAAAGGATGCGAAGTAAGAAAACTAACATCTTATTATTTTGTTATTTAAAATGAAAGATGTTATTATTACTTCATAAAACGAACGGCATAGTAGGTATTGCAGAACGCTGCCACCGCGCTCCCATCCAATCTGCCGGCACCGCCGAACTGTTATCGAAAAACCGCGGGTAAAAGATTCACACGCCATTTGCATGTAAAGTCGCGGGCAGAGCGAGTGCAGGCAGCAATTACACAGGGGTGTTCAAGTTGAATTGGATTTTGATACCATTCTTATTCTTTGCTCTCTTTAGATCAGCTCGCACGATCTTGAAAAAACTGATTGAAATAGCCAAAGTATTTTGATACTTTTTTCTGATAGTGCCTTTAATTGTCACTGGAATGTTAATTATTCAGGAGAATTAGGGTTGAGGTGATTATTATAAGATGAAAAGTTTTTATATCTTTACGAATCCTTCGTTAGGCTAATATAAAAAAGAAACTTTTTATTATTGCTTCATTAGCTTAATAAAGAGTAGAGTTTTTAAACATAAATATTTAAAAGGTCCTTTTCCATTTTATACTCGAGCTGTATGCGACTGATTTGTAACTACAATCAGTGACAGTGTAAAACGAATTTCGTTTTCAAAATTTTAAAGTCATGTGGTGTTTTTTACAATGAGTGCGACACGCACGTTCAGCTGTCAGACTCGAAAAAGATACAAAAAGCCAGACATTTCCCGAATTAAAAGTGTCAATGTACCAAGTCACATTGTGCAAAAGTAAAATTTCCAGTAAAAATGCTCGGGTATTAATTGATGGCTTCATTCAATCAATTAATTGCTTGATTAATATTCAGGTGGTTCTCCGCAGTATAAAAAGGGCGGTTTTATTAATAAAAATAAAACTGTCCGCTCTATAAATTTTAGTTGGGCTACCTTTTAAGCATTAAAAATGCTTACATGGCCTTTTGGTTAGAAAGGTAGAGTGTGAAAAAATCGCTTTGTGTATTATTTCCAGTTTTGTAGTATTTTTCAACAAAAAAAAAGTGATTTTTCCGTTACCTATTCCAAGTCAAAAGATCAGTAATACAAGTTGCGACATCCGTTAGAGGGGCACAAATGGCGGGGGACAGCTGGAATACACAGGAGCCCTTTATTCTCCGAAAAGAAGTATGATTTCGTGCTAAAACGATAACTAGGTAAACCATTCCGAGTTATTTTAAAACTAATTGGGATTATTTCAACACTCGTATAATCCAAAAAGTGTCCAGTAGCTCGACGCTCTCTGTTCGAAGGCTGCAGAGCATTTTTCTTCGGGCACATGAAGTCATAAACTGGTTATACGTTAGGTTGTGTGCTGATGTAGATAGAGCCGCGTGTTTGTGGTGCGCAATACGAACCGGCGGCATTGCGGGCATATCCCGCTCTCCTGGGACGACGGTGTACACTGAAGGACAACGTTATTCATTCTATACATTAAGGGTACATAATATATTCGTAGGTGATAAAATACAACATTATTTTTTCTATATACGAAAGCCGAAACACGTGTCACGTATTTCAATCTTTAGAATCAGTATAAAAATAATTAAAATGGTACCTTGAAAACTCACGAAGTTCCAAGCTTTTTTTTGTTGTCCCATTATCCGCACGCGAATGTATACATCGTACAGCGCGCGGCATTTTCGTTGTTGATGTTGACGCAATGTTTGTTAAGTTTGTCTATGGGCGACGGTAATCACTTACCATCAGGTGATCCGTCTGCTCGTTTGCCTCCTGTCACATAAAAAAAAATGATATAAAAAATATTGCGATGGATTTTATTACTGATTCTGAACAAATAGTTTTAAGGTTTCGTATATACTACTAAAATAACCTTGTATACGAATTTAAAAGTTTCTTATAAACATATTTATGGTCAAAATTATATTAATGAACAAAGAAACAATACTTTTGTGTCATTTTTGGAAATAAATACATTTTTAATTTTACTTTTAAATTTATTTTAGGTTTTTGGAAAGTGGGTGTAAAAATAAAGTAAACCATTCTTACAATGCTTTTAAAGTTCACTGACAAGAATAGATATCTGAATAATTTATTTCGATTCAAATGTAAAGCTAAGCAGGAATTTCAATGAGCTGAAATTGGACGAACTTATAAAAATCGCACGACAAAACTACTTAATTATACTTTTTGCCAAAGAGTTTTTCTGAAATTGATTTGAAGGTGACAGACACAATGAATGGAAAAAAATCAAGTACGTTACACTATTTTTTGGCGTGTCCCCTTACATTGTCCCGGAGTGCAGTCGCAAGTCACAGCGGCCCGCTGTGTTTGCGCAGGCCGGCGCTCGACAAACATCATTCGCCGCCGATTCCGCCATAATAGTTTTTTATTGGCCCAATAGTGATATTCGCAGGATTCTGTGCGTGATTGCACGCCCTTTGGCTAAGGTTAGCCAGTCTATTTTGCGTTTGCTGGCCAAAAATAAGGACAGTATTGAGGCAGTTGTAGAGTTAGATTGTTGATGACAACGGGACTATTATGACAGATGTTCCTATAAGGATGTGACTCTGATATTTCAGCGAAGTTGCATCACATCACGAATAAATAACGTCAAAGCATAAAAAAATATACCTAATTACCTAGTTTACTAATACCTATTCTGGACTGGGGCTGATTCTAATAGGCAACATTATCTAGAACTCACTTCACGACAGCAAAAAAAACTTCCCCATTAAAATTGTAACAGCGTGAAGTCAAATGTAATGTGAGAAAAACCAATTCTGTTTGTTTCGAAATTCAACGACCTAGAACTGTGAGAATTATTTTATCTAAGTCACATTTCTGTCGCCGTCTCAGCTTTTAATTAAGATGTGTCAGAAATCGTCTGTCTCCGGTGACAGGTCCCCAAAAATGTTAATGAGCGTGCAAAGCAAACCCAAACAGGCGATTGTTTTGTGACTGCCGGCTGCTTGCTTAGGACGCGTATCAATCCGCCCTTGTGTTTGTACACACCGGATTTATATGGCGACAGGGATTCTTTCTTGTAAGATAATTTCTTAAGATAATCTACCAAGAGAATTTCGGGTCGGTACTTCGTAACAAAGTTATTTTAAGCTTAAATTAGAAATGCTTGATATTGATACGAGTACATCCTTTACGTAAACTAAGTTGTTCTCTGAAAACGGTACTTCAAGTTAAAGATATCGTTCTAAAATCTGGATCGGTTTATTTATATCGTTCAGAGTATAAATTACCATAATATGTATACTTACTTGTTATGTATACTGCCTTATATCTGAAATTGTTCGGTGTACTGCAGAGGAGCTTTCTGTGTTTGACTCAGTTTTTGATAGGACTCATTCAAGGAAATTAACTTTCGAAAATGTTACAGCGAATGTAAAATACTCAACAGCAAAAACTAAGCCAGATGACAATGCTGTTATATTAATTTTGGTCGTATTCGGCAGATGGCCAGTCTTATAATATGCTGTTTAAAGGTGTAGGTAATGGGTCATTCCATCGTTTCGGGNCTATCGGTACATCGAGGTGCTTGTACAAAATGCTTTCAAAATCCTGAATTGGAAAGGATTCTGCATAAATATAAATTAATGGCGAGTAGGTAGGTACATCACTCACCTTCAGTTTGCCGAAAATATTATGGTCATTTGCTGGAAGACCTCTGCACAATGTTTAAAACCCTTAACAGAGTTTCCCAACAGGTAGGTCTTCGGATGAAAATGTTACTGACGTAAAACATAATTTTGACTAAGACTGATATGCCTTATGCCACAGCCATAACTGCGTCAAAATACCAACATCTGCAAGAACTCAAACAGGTTCTACCAGCAGAATGCCATGACTTTTATGATTCTTTGCCTCATTTGTAAAATACAAATTACTGTAAGGTATAAAACAACCTCATTTCATGCTATTAAATTAATAAACTACTTGATTTTTTACTAGTTATTTTTGTCCAATAACACCTATCTAGTAGATAAATAAAATATTTTTTTAACTCTTTTGAACCAATACTATCTAACTCAAGTTATCTTGGTATATGACAATATTACGACAATCTAAGTTTACATAACATTTTCCAGTATTTATTTACCTTTTTTAGCGATTTTTACATTCCTAGTAACATAAAAGCTGAAGCGAGGAAACGTTTTTTTTACCTCCTGTAAAGTTGACTTTTTTGAGATACATAGATGGTATTGATTCTTAACCGTCGAAATGCTTGATATTAATACGAGTACATCCTTTACGTAAATGAAGCTATTCTCTGAAAACGGTACTTCAAGTTGAAGATATCGCTCTAAAATCTGGATCGGTTTATTTATATCGTTCAGAGTATAAATTACCATAATATTTATACAGAATCTGTATACTTACTTGTTCTGTATACTGTAGGTAGACATCTGATATCAAGTTCGGTGTACTGCAGAGGAACTTTCTGTGTTTGACTCAGTTTTTGATAGGACTCATTCAAGGAAATTAACTTTCGAAAATGTTACAGCGAATGTAAAATACTCAACAGCAAAAACTAAGCCAGATGACAATGCTGTTATATTCATTCTGGTCGTATTCGGCAGATGGCCAGTCTTATAATATGCTGTTTAAAGGTGTAATAATGCTCGTGACTGACTATATTACATCTAAACTTGCAAGTTTCTTACGGCTTATGTAATAACAAAGATGAATCATTATTTTAGTCCACTACAGCCGAACTGATAAGTCACTAGAATTAGGATGTACCTACCTCGGGGACCTGTCGCCAGCTAATTAATTGCTTCCACCAATTAACGAATTTATTGGCCTTGGATTATTCCCAGTATTGTAGTGTTGCCGGGAAATCGATTAGCAATTCATTAAGGGTGCCATATCCGAATAACCTAAAAATAGTATCGATATCAATAAGAAGGAATCAAATGGCGATAAGATATATCATCTTTCCCGGTTATATTATCGATATAAGAAGGAATAGTATAGTAATTGCTGATTTAGCAGCATTGCTCTATACTATTCCTATATCTTTGCTGAGATATCATTAGTTCTATTAGATTATTTTGCTTAATTAGTTAATTAGATTAGATTTATCGATCGCAATAAACAATACTATAATATAATAATAATATTGGTAATTTGAATTGATTGTATTAGATTAAACGGATAATATCGACGTGTCATTTTGTCACCATTGCACAACACAATGGCACTATCGGTTAATAATTAGATTTATATTTATCTCCATTCACTATGTATCTACACGACTAACTAAAAGATTAAAACTAGGTCCTGTATCAAATCTATACTAATATCTATACTTCTATATGTACTAATATTATAAATGCGAAAGTAACTCTGTCTGTCTTGCTTTCACGCCTAAACCACTGAAACGATTTTGATGAAATTTGGCATAGAGATAGTTTGAGTCCCGGGAAAGGACAAAGGATAGTTTTTATCCCGGTTTTTGAAACAGGGACGCGCGCGATAAAGTTTTTCTGTGACAGACAAAATTCGACGCGGGCGAACCTGCGGGCGGAAAGCTAGTCTTACATAAACGATGGCACCATTTCAATTCATCACAATTACAGTATTTTGCTCCCAGTAAGATTAGATTATTCATATTTTAACCCTGAATGTCCGGTTGGTTTTGGTGCATTATAAAATATGTAGGTACATTTTAAAGTCCACTGAGCTTTTGGACTCTACTATATTTTATTAGTTTGTTCAATGTACTCGTACATACGGAATCGCACTTTCTGGAGTGTTATTATATAGACATACAAGCGCCGGCAGATTCGGACGTAATCGTTGACATACTCGCTTTGTGTGCCGTACGCTCTCAGGAGGTGTGCAGAACACTCTACGAATTTGAACCCGGGGCCCGAATAGGCAGTCGCTCGATATCTTGAATATTAAATGCAGCCATTGTGCTTACTATGTGTTTATGTTAGGTGTACTCGCTAGCGATAGCGTCAAAAAATCTATGAAGATTTTAGTTCTTGAAACCTAAACTAATATCAGAGTAAGCACACATCTCATACCTTTTCTTAAAGAAAACAGGAAAATTTTATGATTGAAAAAATACTTAAACTATTATCATTCTACACGTAATATAGATGCAAAAAGCTAGAATAAAAATAAAAGAATCGTCCCGCTATTTATTTATGCAGAACAAGGCATGTTTATTTGACCGCAATTGCACCTGATGTTAAGTGAGATGCATTTACTGATAACAGAAACTTTGGTCAGGCCTGGCTCACTCCGCGCGGTACATCCGATAATTACCTACAGCGAAGCGCCCCGCCGGCGGGTATTATATCAGTCGAGTGTCACGCGCGCGCCCGTCAGGACGCTGGCGTGCGTTATAGCACAGATAATATAATACTTATAGTATGATTATAATTCTATGATCGAAGTATTATTTAAAAATGGACATAAGGAGAAAGAAATATTGTGCGGCGTTCGGGTGTTTAAATTCGAAAAGAAATCTACCGGATTTATCTTTTTTTTTCGCTTCCCAAAGATGCTGAAAGGTATGTTGGCCATGTAGGTAATCAATAATTTTTAGGATAGTATAGGAACCTAACCTACTATGACTACTGCTCAGAATGCGTTCGTTCGTTTCAGCCAAATGACGTCCACTGCTGGACAAAGGCCGCTCCCAAGGTTTTCCATAATGAATGCATACTTACCTACATACGTACCTACATACGTACCTCATTACAAATAAGTAGATTAATTATTTTTTCACTAGACAGCAACCCTAACAGCGTAAGAAGAGTTCAGAGGCACGCGATAGAAAGAGACAAAACTTGTAGGTGAATAAAATTGTAGGTACGTAGTGCTGTGCGAGCTGAATTCCACTGTATCGCGTCGTAGCAAGACTCGCATTTATTTAAATCGTCTTGCGGAGTAATCCTTCTGTACCTGTACTATTACTTATTCTGTGCTTTGGTGGCGTAAATAGTTACACGTTAAAATAAAGTTCAAAGCTTTGAAGTTTGCAGTTTCACACTGCCCAAATGAACGCGTGGAATGTACCAGTATATCTGCAATTTCAAATAAAGAGCTTCAAAATAGCGCACGCTTCAAGAATAGTCCCCTAAATGCCCGAGGCTAAAACAATAGGGCTCAGGTGTGCTCGTAGTGCTTTTAATTGATTGTAAAACGCGTGTAAAATGTCTCTCACTCAAGCTGCAAGACGGCGCTTTATACAGTCGCTATCATTTCTCTACAAACTGAATGGGAGTAATGTGGATGGTATTTTCATTTCACTTTGACTATAAAGGTGGTTTTCTGCAATTAAGCTATAGTAGAAAGAGTAGGGTTTAAAAATAACTTTGAGTTAGAAGGATTAAGTTTCTTACAGCGTTTGTGGTCGCATTTTATACAAGAAGTGTAGTGTTTGGTGTATCATTCTTTATAGATCTTGAGCTCGAAGATTAAAAACGAAAGGTGCTTCGGAAGTCAAGTTTAGCCGCTGGTTCGATTGAGACAGATTAAACGCCTGTGGTGGTGACATTCGATGTTGCAATGTTAACTTTCTGAAAAGTTTAAAGAAATCTAAATATATAAAAGGAGAAACTGACTGACTGACTGACAGATCAACGCACAGCCCAAACGGCTAAACGTAGGCACTTGAAATTTGGAAGGGACGTAGCTTAGGTACCGTAGAGGTGCACTAAGAAAGGAATTCCCGAAATTCCCACGGGAACGGGAATTAGCGGGAAAAACGGGATTCACGCGTACGAAGTCGCGGGCGGCCGCTAGTATTGCATAAAACGTCTTATTTGTTTAAATTCGTTATTTCTAAAAGCCATTTAAAGGACGATACACACCAATCAACCCGGGAACGGATCGTAACCGTATCAATACGAGGTGGTAAGTATTCTTTGTAAGAAACTCCGTACTGCAACGCACACTTATCCGTACCGTAACGTAAACACCTAGCCTCACGACGAAAGGCGATACGGTGTTTATCCCTTTCCGGGTTGATAAGTGTGCTATGTCCTTTAGGTGTTACACTGGAAGCGACTTAAAGACATTCGTCGTCTAAGGTCTTATCCCGAAATGCTTTCCTTTGATCTGCTCTCACAGTCGTGTTTCGTGCGTTCTAAAGACGACGAGTTCTACTCTGTAATACTAATTCGACATTCGCAAATCTGTCTATCTCTCTCATATACTTGGAGGTGCTTGTATGAGTGAAAGGGAGGAGTGGAAACGTAATCATTTGCGAAGTAGAGACGGAAGGCTGGAGTATATGCTTGCATGCATGTACACAAAGTCATGAACTCAAGGTGTGGTCAGGCAAACACTGCTCTTCACTAAAGCTGCACTTCAGTTTACTGACATACATTTAGATAGTACATGTTAGCTCATACAAACGTACTCAGAAGCAGTTTAGATATTAAATTTGAATCAAATAACGAGAAGTAAGTCTATTTATTGGAGGAAGATTAATTGAATTCCTTAATTAATTCATGTTTTAGATATTGTGACCTCGATGATTTTAGCTGTAGTTATTATTTTTATTTAAAGCATGCCTGTAGAGTGTATTTGAAAAGAAAGTAAGGTCGTTTTTATAAATTAGATTTCTCAAACACTAACCCCCTTACTAATACCTAAAACTTACACGCTCGTTGAACAGTGTTTTAAAGTGACGTTTAGTATGGAAATGTCAATTTAAAACAGTGTTCAACAACTATGTAACTTATTAGTAAGGGGGTAAGGCCGGGTTCCCACTATGCCGGACCGGCAGATCTCCCAAGGAAGGCCTAGCGGCGGTACAAATTGTATGAAGCTGTTCACATTATCCCGGATCCGGCTTTTTCGCCGCGCCCGGCATTTTTACCAAGCGTTTTGTCGCTACAAAATGCCGGCAAAATCACCGGACCGGAGTAATGTGAACGAGTTGTAAGTAAGTAAGTATAGGTCGATCACTTATTATCGTCTTTATAATACTGAGTATGAGTACGAGTACTATAAACCTAAGTAACTTGGAAACCTTTTGAGGGATTAGCTTCATTTTAACTTTGCGTCTCTTGTACTTCGCAATCTAGGTTGCAGGCTGTTATTACTATAATTCAGAGCCATTGTTTTGTATGGGGCTGCAAATAACAAAAGCATGGTGAAGGTGATGGTTTCTTCTTCGTAGTTATGTCCGTAGTAATGGGCCATTTTGCCATAAACGGCGGCCGAGGTGTCTTCTGTCGTGGATCCACAATAGCAGCGGGTCGAAATGTTGCAAGGTTATTAATAAAAAAAAATGTATGTAAATATGACATGGCTGTACATATTTTTTTATGCTTCTTGAGAGTTCTATTTTGATGCTGTCAATTATGTAGGTTGGATCAACGGGATCAAGACGTTACATTGTCAGGGTCTCTTACCTTATAACTAATATTTTCTATGTATCGCTGTTGGTTTCTATAAATAAATAAATTACATACCTAACTTCTGATTACTTCTAACTTGGTGTTTGTTACCTGACTGCGCCAGAAGGAGGGTTATAATGTCAAGAATATGGCGATATGTATATTATTTTTAAATTTTTATCAAGTCGCTGAGATTGAAGCCCCGACCTTATTATTTCGACTATTAATTTCCCTTCGTTCATGAAGAGTTATGTCGAGTTAATTGTTGCTGTTCTTAACATTATAGCGTAAATAATGATCATCTAAATTAAGTTGGCAATAATTTTCCTGGGTCTTTGATCTAAGATCTATTTACATTGCTTTGACTACCCAAGCTTATCTTCAAAGAGATACAATTTGTTTCTATTGTATTAGTTTCTTCTATATTATTAAAACACACGAGATTTTTCTACCAAATTGTATAATGTTCTTACTATGTCCATATGCAGATTTGAAGTGTGTACACGTGGGGATGTTTTATACACACGTTCTTATAGAGGAGGTTCACCTTGGTCCAGTGGTGGAATTTTAGGGGCTGATGAAAAAGGCTTCCAGTTTGTCAACAAAATTATTATTTCTTCATTCATATTTTTTTCTTAATTTTAAATATTTTTTTACAATTTAAATTAGAAAAATAAAAAATCCCACCGCCGCTCGACTTATCGACTATTGTGGTGAGCCCACTCGTAACACAAGCTTATTTAGCTTACCACGAGGGGTAACGGGACTATTAGTAATTTGTGCAATACAAATCGCTAATAATCTTTAATTTGTTAAAAAAAAATACATTATAAAAAAGACTTAAAACTAGTTAATCCGAGCTACCGGTGGTCAGGGTCATAGACTGAGGAACCTCCGGACAATGCGTGCTGTACTCACCGCCTTTTGTATCTGACCCTTGAGCCAACCATCCAGCGAGAGCTTCTTTAGATGTTGGTCGAAGCTCTTCACTATTAGCCCGTTTGTCGAGACAACTATCGGGACAATGATCGTTATTATAAGTTTATATATTATTTGGTGAAATAAATTATGTCTATTGTCGAGCTCCGGTCCATTTGTTAAACAATTTATATGCCAAGTGCTCTGTTTCATACAAATTTAGAATCTTCCGGGAAATTGACGATATCGTGTATGTAGGTGGGACTTGTAGGCAGAATTTTATACAAAAATAACATAATAAATTGCAATAAGCTAATTTTATAATTCTGGTAACTTATGATTGATTGATTCATGAGTAGATTAAGTAGTTATAAGTAGAGTGCAATATCCAAAACTGTGTTAAAAAGCCTTCGATTTCTCCACTATGAGCAAACGACACCAAGACTCATGACATTGATGGCCTTCTATTACATTTCTGCCTCAAAAAAAGAACCATAATATTAACTAATAAAACATTAATTAACATCACCAGTCACCCATCTTTCGCCAGACAGTTTCAGCAAACGAATACATTGCCTTATAATTACTGTATGTTCTGTAATTATGATACTCGAGTGTGTTTGCTCGTTACTCCGTTTTTAATTGTGTCGCGCCCTCCGGTTAAATTGTGCTATAAAAGAAATATAAGCAGCAGTCTCAATTGTCCACCGAGATTGGTACTGCAGCTTGAGAATCTACAGGATATTTTTCATGGCTCATAAAAATGTCAATAAGGTTCAGTGGTAATTATTGGTAAAATTAAATAATAACGCACGGTTTGGGCGGAGAGTCTGGAGGCCTGAAATACAGGAATTCCCTAGTTTAAGCTCCAGTCCTCTCCAATATTATGTGTTTACTTACCTTATTTTAAACATAACATGGTCATATAAATGGTATGGTGAAGTCAGAAAATTGATATCTTAATTTTAATTATTTTAATTTTCATACAAATCGGATTTTGTAAAAAATATTTTGTATGAAAATTAAAAAAAATAAAATCATAATATCTTTCTGACTTCACCATACCATTTATATGCCCATGTTAACATGGGCTAGTGTCGGCTCATATACCCATTTACCTAACACCCTGTATAGTGAACATGTAATGTTGTGGTGGATTTTTTTTTATTTATCAGGATTGAATAGCCAGCCCGTATATGTTGTCCCGAAGTGATGGTAGGGTAAACTATTTGGGACGTGTATAAGCACCCTGGAAAGGGCCTAAGTACCTACTAGATAAAAGATTTGTATTTGAATCTATTTAAAATTTCAAAATTTTATATCCTTCAGCCGTTGTTCAAGGTAATGTGTCCTACCAATCCATAGCTTTTCAATTCTAATATGTACGTCAATAATTGTCATGGTCTCACTTCACCAGTCGACGTATTATTAAAAAATAACTTTTTGTGAGTAAACTTACTGCGTCTCTCCCTTGTATGACTGTGTTGTAATTATCTTACGGCAAAAACGATAGTGAACGAACGATTCATTGTTCAGCTTAATTATCACGTTTGAGGAAATCTGATGAAATTCTTGTATAAAAGTGAGGAAGACAAAGTTATATCGAAGATAAATCACGAGTTTCGTGAGACGTATTGTTTTATTATCAATATTTATATTCGTTTTGGCCGGCTTACTATAAATAATGGTAAAATAAATGAAGTTGGAGATTTGAGTCTTCCAGCGACTTTATACCCACTTCTAGCTTGGGGCTCGTGGACCAAATTTATCGTTTAGTAGGTATTAATAATAATACTTAGAATATGATACTTACCCCATTATACATAAGCTTATAACTGTAGGTACTACTGATAAAGCTCTACAATAACCTCTTTAAAGCTTCACTTTAATCTAAAGGCGTTAACTCTACCTGGAAACTGAAGAGTAAAACCTCAGTGACATCCATAGACAATGGATGGCGGCCATAACTCCAGTGTATGGCTGGTCTATGGCGCGTCACCCGGCGCTGCCGCCAGCACTTTTATGGGGGCGATAAACAGAGCGTCCATGAGTGCCATAATCGAATAGTGCTGCAGGGCTGCCAGTGTCCGGAACTGGGGTCGGACAGGATTCGAATATTATCACACTAATATTATAAAGGCGAAAGTTTGTGAGTGTGTATGTTTGTTACTTCTTCACCTCTAGACGGCTGGAGACATAGGCTACGTTTTACCGCGGGTTGTTACCCGCGGGGCATAGCTAGTCTGTAATTATGCAATGATATATCAAATAAATACACTCGACATTAGCAGAAGTGGAGTCCAGTGAAGTGGAGGAGGCCGTAGTCCAGCAGTTGACTGTAAAGTGTTGATGATGGCAGAAGTAAATCTATCACATAGGTTGGGATTTATACAAAAATGTAATGGAATCTATATACAGTGTGTCCGGGCATGTAGTGATCAAACTTTAAGGGCGTAATCTATGGACAATTTTATCGATGAAAATACTTCAAATTTGGGGCCTGACCCATTTCTCGAAAAATTACATCGATTTAAGTTTTTAATTTTTAGTTTACACCTCTTTTTTAAAAAAACAAGTGAAAGCGTGGGTAGCTTAACATTAATAGGCAAATATTTTATATCATATAGCGATAGCCAATAAAATTATCTATTAGTAGAAGAAGAAAGCAGACACAAGTTTCATACATTTTATGGGAGTAAGAATGGATTTAATTAGAAAAATACATTACTTTTTTTCACTTCTTTTTCAGTTATTTTCCAACATAAGAAAAACCAGGTCGTAAAGGTATGTTTTATTTGCATTATATTATTAGTATTTGAGCTATTCTACAAAACGAATGTAAATTTATCAGTCTACGTCTATTAATTTTGACGTAATTATTGAACAAAGATACCCCTTCCCAGCGGTTTCCATAGCGCACGCGACATGAAGTGAAAAAAGTAATGTATTTTTCTAATGAAATCCATTCTTACTCCGATAAAATGTATGAAACTTGTGTCTGCTTTCTTCTTCTACTAATAGATAATTTTATTGGCTATCGCATGATATAAAATATTTGCCTATTAATGTCAAGCTACCCACGCTTTCACTTGTTTTTTAAAGAAGAGGTGTAAACTAAAAAATTAAAAACTTAAATCGATGTAATTTTTCGAGAAATGGGTCAAGCACCAAATTTGAAGTATTTTCATCGATAAAATTGTCCATAGATTATGCCCTTAAAGTTTGATCACTACATGCCCGGACACACTGTATATAAAAGAAAGTCGTGTTAGTTACACCACTTATAACTCAAGAACGGCTGAACCGATTTAGCTGAAAATTGTCAGGGAGGTAGTTTAGAGCCAGGAGAAGGACATAGGATACTTTATATCCCGTTCGAAATTAAAAAAAAAGTGCTTATTTATTGCCATTAAGGCGGAACAAAGTTCGCCGGGTCAGCTAGTAGTCAGATAAAAATGGATCAGTAAGATTCAAGGAATGTATGCAATAAGGAATCTGTGGCGCTAAATGTGCTGTGCTGTCATGATCCCCTATCCTATGTAGGTACGTCAATCCGTCCGTCATTACATTTACAGGTCAAGTTTTCAGCCATTATTTTTAGCTGTTACCCTAGTGAGTAATAGCATGAGACACGTGTACGTTTAGTATGAGAACTTCAGTAATGAGGGTTTTCGCGAATGAAAAATCCGCCAGATGGCAATACGTAGACGCGAGGTCCAAATGCTGCATGATGGGTTATTTTTCACATGACATTGACAGATATGTCAAAATCCACCAATCACGCAGCAGTCAGACCCCACATCTACGTCCCGCCATCTAGCGGATTTTTCATTCGCGAAAACCCTCATTATAAGTTGATTTCAATTATTTCAACTCTCAATTAAGACAAATAGCTTACTGGAGCAGCGACAGCCCTACGGCTGTATATTTTTGTGTTCTACGGAAACTCGATGTTTTAGCTGAAATATTGGTTAGCGTTTCGTGTTTTCTTTTTCAGTTGAATTCTTATGAGTGATGGGATCGACTGGCTGCGTTCGATTAAAACTGCACGCGTGTGATTGATTGTTCTGTGAATTGTCGTTTATTTCGGATAGTCCCATGGCGCAGTGGCGTTTATTGCAAGTTTGATTTTCTGAAAATATTTTTAAAGTCGTTATTGGTGTAAGGTTTTGCCCACAAAGTTTGAGGTGATTTTTCTTTCTAATAAAAATCCATATTAATACGTAGGCATCTATTAGTACGTATGTGAAAGAATGGCCACGAGGTTATTCAGCAACTTGACTGACTCGTGAGCGCGACAGTGGGTAAATACTCGTAATAAAAACAACTTAGCTCGCGCCTCAGCACTACTTAAACTCACACATTATGGTCATTTTGTTGTACCTGATTCGCAAATTGATCTGATTTTTTCTTTTTGTAACGAATAACCATACCACATTAACTATGACTTAACAAACAGAGTCCATGATCAAGATTATAATGCCACACTCATCGGCAAATCATCGTAAACATTGTCCATTGGCAATTGAAGAAAAATACCCGCAGTTCTATCGAGCATTTTACTAAAGCCAAGCGCCAGGACACGCGGCCATCGCAAAAAACTAGTTATGTTAATATTTTCAGAGCTTAACACTAACTAAAAGACGGACGGCCTCAGCATACCCGTGTTAATACGCGGTCCTGCTGCCCAATGAATTATTTATATCTCTCACCACAAAACAAAATGTACTCTATCCCAAACAGGATAAGGCAGAAAACTTCTGGCACAAACAGCTGCTAGGAAAATATTGCCGCGGCAGGAGCATACTTCTTCAAAAACACTTAAGTGTTAATGTGTGGACTTGTTAAACTCCCTAAATTCTCGTGACTAACTTAATAATAGCTTAAATCATGGGAGATATAATGAATGTTTAGGAATTAGAATTATTTTTTTAAGGTTTTCAGAAGTTTGTTTTTGTCATTTGTCTGGTAGAGGTAAAAGTTGTTTAGTAGCAGAAGAGACATAGTAATAATCTTTTTTTAAACTTACCAATAGACTCCATTAGATGCCGATAACCCTTAAACAATTATTTATTATTCATTATTGAGCAATTACATATTTGATCCAAATAGCGTCCTAAATCCTCTTTAGGTTTGTCTAGACGCTATTGTTCTCTATACAAATAAAAACAAACGTTTTAGTATAAGCATTCACAACACTTTCAAACATTACACAAAACATTATTTTAGCGAGTGCGCACTACGATGACGAAAGACTCGACGAAATTGTTACAGCCGACACGATAGTATTTGAAATCCGCAATAATTTATTTAGCTTTGTAGTACTGCCTCAAACTTAAACGTGTGAACTTTTCAGACTTTCAAACGTATATACGTAACGTAGATCATATAGATACTTTATTATTATATATATATATTTTTTTGTATATCATTATTTTTTTGTCGGCCGTTTGGTGTAGTGGTTCAGAACGGACTACTATGCCGAGAGGTCCCGGGTTCGATTCCCGGCCGCGCAGAAATTGAAATGATGAATTTTAATTTCTGTGACGGGTCTGGGTGTGACTATGTATAATATGTATGTATTTAAAAAAAAAAAGTAGGGTAAACCGTATAGCTATTGCCCACTTAAAGATTTCAAACAAATTGAGATGAAAAATTGAAGAAAGTATTTTAATTATCGACCATTTATAACTTTTTTCTTATAACTCAATAAACTGTTAAACAGAATATTAACAGTTTTTAGTTAAAACTTACGTAACTTAGAAAATATTGAAATAAATTTAAAATCCTCCAAAAAGTACAGTCATTGCCCATTACTTACACTAATTGCCCACATCAAAGCACAGTAATTGCCCAGTATCTTAAAACAAAATAATCAATTTTAAAATGACAAAATAGGCTTTAAATAAACAAAACAAAACATTAAACTTAAATTCTAGTAGTACAGTCTTCAAAATTTCAAAATAAATTCTGTTTGGCCTTCTTAACATAAATATTATCAAATATTTCTTGAGCTGATGTTGATGAGTCAGAATCGGTAGAGACAGAATCATCTACTTCAAAACATAGATGACGCAAAAATTTGAATTTTATATGNAGTAATTAGAGAGAAAATGATCATTCAGACAGTTGACTTGAGTATAGACTTTGAAGACTAATAACTTAAAAACTACATGTTTCCTTCAGATTTTTTTTGTTGCACATTATAATTTGGAATGTGTACTTTTAAAATTCATCAGATTTAATGCGAAAAGAACATATTTAGTTTTTCACCCTCGGTAACATTTGTCATGGAATGACCCTAATAATGCTCGTGACTGACTATATTACATCTAAACTTGCAAGTTTCTTGCGGCTTATTATAATTTAGTCCACTACAGCCGTATTTCTGATCTGATGAGTCACTAGAATTGGGATGTACCTCGGGGACCTGTCGCCAGCTAATTAATTGCTTCCACCAATTAACGAATTTATTGGCCTTGGATTATTCCCAGTATTGTAGTGTTGCCGGGAAATCGATTAGCAATTCATTAAGGGTGCCATATCCGAATAACCTAAAAATAGTATCGATATCAATAAGAAGGAATCAAATGGCGATAAGATATTCATCTTCGCCGATTATATTGATATAAGAAGGAATAGTATAGTAATTGCTGATTTAGCAGCAATTTACTCTATCTATACTATTCCTTTATCGCTGCTAAGATAGCATCATTAGATTATTTTGCTTGATTAGTTAATTAGATTAGATTTATCGATCGCAATAAACAATACTATAATATAATAATAATATTATTGGTAATTTGAATTGATTGTAATTAGATTAAACGGATAATATCGACGTGTCATTTTGTCACCAATGCACAACACAATGGCACTATCGGTTAATAATTAGATTTATATTTACCTCCATTCACTATGTATTTACATGAATGACTAACTAAAACACTAAGGGCTGATTTTTCAATCGTCGGATAACTTTTAACTGAAGAATAAGTTTGACACATTGACAGTTTTAATATGGGAAATATGCCAAAATGACTAGGTTATTCTTCTGTTAAAAGATATCAGTGTGCTTACCATGAGTTTACGTTAGGTGTGCTCGCTAGCGACTGCGTAAAAAAATGACATTTAAATGTATGACATATTGTGCAGCGCCTCTAGCGGCTACTTTCAAGAAATAAAATCTTCATAGAATTTTTTGACGTATTCGCTAGCGAGCTCACCTAACGTAAACTCATGGTAAGCACACTGATAATTTAAAAATCAGCCCTAAGGCCTTTAACAAATCTCACATACACGATGGCACCATTTCAATTCAGCACAATGACTGTATTTGGCTTCCAATAGGATTAGATTATTCATATTTTAACCCTGAATGTCTTGTACTTTGGTTTTGGTGAATTTTAAAGTATGTAGGTACATTTTGCATATTTTAAAGTCCACTGAGCTTTTGGACTCTACTATATTTTATGTTGTTTGTTGTCAATGTACTCGTACGAGTACATACAGAATCGCACTTTCTGGAGTGTTATTATATAGACATAGTTACAAGCGCCGGCAGATTCGGACGTAATCGTCGACATACTCGCTTTGTGTGCCGTACGCTCTCAGGAGGTGTGCAGAACACTCTACGAATTTGAACCCGGGCCCGAATAGGCAGTCGCTCGATATCTTGAATATTAAATGCAGCCATTGTGCTTACTATGAGTTTGTTAGGTGTGCTCGCCAGCGAGTATGTTAAAAAATCTATGAAGATTTTAGTTCTTGTAACCTAAACTAATCTCATGGCAAGCACCTTTTCTTAATAAAGAAAACAGGATCATGTTATGATTTAAAAAAGGCTTAAACTAATATCATACTACTCGCATACACGTGATATAGATCCAAAAAGAACCGTTCCACTATAAGTTGATAAGTTACAGGGCAGATATGTACCATCCTAGATTGCATCCCACTTGACACCAGGTGCGATTGTGGTCAAATACCTACAAAAACTGAAACTTTGGTCGCGTAAGTAAATACCCGTAAATACAGTTCTAAGCTCTAAAGTTTGCAGTTTCACACTGCCCAAATGAATGCGTGGAATGTATTAGTATATCTGCAATCGCGAATACAGAGCTTCAAAATATCGAACGCTTCAAGAATTGCCCCCTAAATGCCCGAGGCTAAAACAATAGGGCTCAGGTGTGCTCGTAGTGCTTTTAATTGATTGTAAAACGCGTGTAAAATGTCTCTCACTCAAGCTGCAAGACGGCGCTTTATACAGTCGCTATCATTTCTCTATAAACTGAATGAGAGTAATGTGGATGTTATTTTCGTTTGCCTTTGACTATAAAGGTGGTTTTCTGTAATAAAGCTGTAGTAGAAGGAGTAGGGTTTAAAAATTACTTTATGAGTTAAAAGGATAAATTTTCTAGAGCATTTGTGGTCATGCATTTTATACAAGAAGTGTAGTGTTTGGTGTATCATTCTTTTAGATCTTGTGCTCGAAGATTGAAAACGAAAAGTGCTATGGGAGTCAAGTTTAGCCGTTGGTTCGATTGAGACAGATTATATGCCTGTGGCGGTGACATTCGATGTTGAAAGAAAGAAAGAAAGAAAGATACATTTATTACAATGGACATCACACAAATACAGGCAATTACATAGATATGACAGTGGCACGTAATAATGGAACAAGAAAAAAAAAGTAAAAAACAAGAGTAAACTGAGCAGTGCCACCCACCCACCAATAAGATGCCCACTGCAACGGGACCCCACTCAGCATATGCCGTGGCCCGCGGTGACGAAGGCCACGGCGCTGGTTTTCAGTGTGCCCCATGCCCATGTTGCAATGATAACCATCTAAAAAGTTTAAAGAAAGACAGCAAATAACGTCTTGTTTATTTAAAATCATTATTTCTAAAAGCCATTTAAGGGACGATGCACACTTAGCAATCCGAGAACGGATCGTAACCGTATCAACTCGAGGCGGTTAGTATTCTTTGTAAGAAACTCCGTACTGCAACGCACACCATCCGTACTGTAACGTAAACGCCTAGCCTCGCGACGAAAGGCGATACGGTGTTTATCCCTTTCCAGGTTGATAAGTGTGCTTATGACCTTTAGGTGTTACACTTGAAGCGACTTAAAGACATTCGTCGTCTAAGGTCTTATCCCGAAATGCTTTCCTTTGATCTGCTCTCACAGTCGTGTTTCGTGCGTTCTAAAGACGACGAGTTCTACTCTGTAATACTAATTCGACATTTGCGAATATGTCTGTCTCTCTCATATACCTGGAGGTGCTTGTATGAGTGAAAGGGACGAGTGGAAACGTAATCATTTGCGAAGTAGAGACGGAGGGCTGGAGTATATGCTTGCTTGCATGTACACAAAGCCATGAACTCAAGGTGTGGTCAGGCAAACACTGCTCTTCACTAAAGCTGCACTTCAGTTTACTGACATACATTTAGATAGTACATGTTAGCTCATACAAACGTACTCAGAAGCAGTTTACTTATTAAACTTGAATCAAATGACGAAAAGTAGAATTAATTCATGTTTTCGATATTGTGACCTCGATGATTTTAGCTTAAATTATTATCCCAACTAATATTATAAATGCGAAAGTAACTCTGTCTGTCTGTCTGTCTGTTACGCTTTCCCGCTTAAACCTCGCAACCGATTTTGATGAAATTTGGCATAGAGATAGTTTGAGTCCTGGGAAAGAACATAGGATAGTTTTTATCCCGGTTTTTGAAACAGGGACGCGCGCGATAAAGGTTTTCTGTGACAGACAAAAATCCACGCGGGCGAAGCCGCGGGCGGAAAGCTAGTTTGTTATAAATATAGGTAAAGTATATTTGCAAAGCATATAAAGTATCTAGGTAAATAAGCACGAGTATCTATCACAAGTTTTTACATATAATATCTGATTTCTAAAAGACTAAATAAGTAGATATTATAGGTCGATTAATATCGTCTTTATAATACTGAGTACGAGTACGAGTAATATAAACTTAAGTATTATTATTATTATTGGTTTTTGGGCCTTTATTTGCGCCAACTCGACCAGGTTTGATCTATTGTGGCAGCCCTTGTCTTTAAAGTTCACTGCTTAGTCCCGTTGAGTCTATATAAACTTAAGTAACTTGAAAACCTTTTGAGGGATTAGCTTCATTTTTACTTCGCGTCTCTTGTACTTCACAATCTAGGTTGTAAGCTGTTATTACTATGATTAAGAGCCGTTGTTTTGTATGGGGCTGCAAATAACAAAAGCATGGTGAAGGTGACGGTTTCTTCTTCGTAGTATATCCGTAGTAATGGGCCATTTTGCCATAAACGGCGGCCGAGGTGTCTTCTATCGTGGATCCACAATAGCAGCGGGTCGAAATGTTGCAAGGTTATTAATATGACATGGCTGTACATATTTTTTTACGCTTCTTGAGAGTTCTATTTTGATGCTGTCAATTATCTGCGTTGGATCAACGGGTACTGATTGACGCATGAGTGCACGATGTTACATTTTCAGTGTGCACTATTAGGTACATACCTAGCTTCTGGTGACTTTTGGCATGGTATTTTTTTAATATCAAAAATATAACTACATTACTTTTAGTCAAATCGCTGATATTGAAGCCCCGGCCTTATTATTTCGAGCTGACATTAATCATAAGCCTATTAATTTCCCTTCGTTCATGAAGAGTTATGTCGAGTTAATTGTTGCTGTTCTTAACATTATAGCGCAAATAATGATCATCTAAAATTAAGTTGGCAATAATTTTCCTGGGTCTTTGATCTAAGATCTATATACATAGCTTTGACTACCCAAGCTTATCTTCAAAGAGATACAATTTGTTTCTGTTGTATTAGTTTCCTAACTATATTATTATAACACACATGTTTTTTCTACTAAACTGAACAATGATTTAGTTTGTTCATATACAGATTTGAAGTGTGTACACGTGGGGATGTTTTATACACACGGTTCACCTTGGTCCACCGGTGGAATTTTAGGGCTAATGAAAATAAGGCTTCCAGTTTGTCAACAGAATTATTATTTCTTTATTCATATTTTTTTCGTAATTTTTTTATATTTTTTTACAATGTAAATTACAAAAATAGAAATACATTATAAAAAAAGATTTAAAACTAGTTAATCCGAGCTACCGGTGGTCAGGGTCATAAACTGAGGAACCTCCGGACAATGCGTGCCGTGTTGAGGATCACCGCCTTTTGTAACTGACCCTTGAGTCAACTATCTAGCGAGAGCTTCTTTATATGTTGGTCGAAGCTCTTCGCTATTAGCCCGTTTGCCGAGAAAACTATCGGGACAATGATCGTTATTAGTTTATATGTTTTGGTGAAAGCAATTTATGTATTGTGGAGCTCCGGTCCATTTGTTAAACAATTTATATGCCTTTTAAGTGCTCTGTTTCATACAAATTTAGAATCTTCCGGGAAATTGACGATATCCTAATTGGGAAGGTCGTGTATGTAGGTGGGACTTGTAGGCAGAATTTTATACAAAAATAACATAATTGCAATCAGCTAATTTTATAATTCTAGTAACTTATGATGATTGACTGATTCATGAGTAGATTATATTATTAGTTATGAATAGAGTGTAATATCTAAAACTGTGTTTAAATAGCCCTCGTATTTTCCCCTAGGAACTAACGACACCACACTTATGACTCATGACAATGATGGACTTCCATGACATTTCTGCCGATTTATTCTGTCTCACAAAAAGATCCGTAAATAAACTAATAAAACATTAATTAAAATCACAAGTCACCCATCTTTCGCCAGACAGTTTCAGCAAACGAATACATTGCCTTATAATTATTGTATGTTCTGTAATTATGATACTCGAGTGTGTTTGCTCGTTACTCCGTTTTTAATTGTGTCGCGCCCTCCGGTTAAATTGTGCTATAGAAGAAATATGAGTAGTAGTCTCAATTTTCTACTGAGATAAGAACTGCAGCTTGAGTACCTACATGTCATTTTCCATGCAAACGTCAATAAGATTTGGTAGTAATGATTTTGTCAGGATTGAATCTGTGTTAAAATTTGGAAAGCATTATGTCCTTTAGGCGTTGTGCAGGGTAAATGTGTTCTACCCAATCCATAGCTTTTCTATTAACATTAAATAATTATTTCTCTATTTATGTATTATGTATATTGTGAACTCGATTTGTATGTTGTGTGTACTTGTTTTTGGAGCTGCAACAAGTTATACTGTATAAACTGCTTTAAACGCTTTGTATGTTATGGTTGTATCCCTGTTTTGTGCACCAAAAAAAAAAAAATATCTTCTGCCTCGCCAAATCCCGTTACGCGGGGTTGACTTTCCTAATCATGGCAGTTATTTGAACGTCTTGTTCATGGAGTCCTAATACTTTCATTGTCCTTTTGGACATATGTTATTATTATTATACGAGTATACGTCAGCAATTATCACAGTTTCACTTCACAAACGACACACAGTCGAAGTATTTTTCAAAATTACGAGTAACTTTTTGTGAGTGAAGTTACTGCGTTTACCCCATTTATGACTGTGTTGTAATTATCTTACGGCAAAAACGATAGTGAACGAACGATTCATTGTTCAGCTTAATTATCACGTTTGAGGAAATCTGATAAAATTCTTGTATAAAAGTGAGGAAGACGTAAGTTATCGAGGATAAATCACGAGTTTCGTGAGACATATTGTCTTATTATCAATATTTATATTCGTATTTGCCAGCTTACTATAAATGGTAAAATAAATGAAGCTGGAGATTTGAGTCTTCCAGCGACTTGGCCCGCTTTTAGCTTGGGGCTCGTGGACCAATTTATTGTTAAGTACGTATTAATATTAATAATAATACTTAGAATATGATACTTACCCCATTATACATAAGCTTATAACTGTAGGTACTACTGATAAAGCTTTACAAATAAACTCTTTAAAACTTCACTATAATCTAAAGGCGTTAACAACTCTACCTGGAAACTGAAGAGTAAAACCGCAGTGACATCCATAGACAATGGATGGCGGCCATAACTCCAGTGTATGGCTGGTCTATGGCGCGTCACCCGGCGCTGCCGCCAGCACTTTTATGGGGGCGATAAACAGAGCGTCCATGAGTGCCATAATCGAATAGTGCTGCAGGGCTGCCAGTGTCCGGAACTAGGGTCGGACAGCATTCGAATATTATCACACTAATATTATAAAGTCGAAAGTTTGTGAGTGTTTATGTTTGTTACTTCTTCACCTCTGAACGGCTGGAGCGGTTTTAGTAAAATTTGGTATGGCTGACACCCTGGATTAACACATAGGCTATGTTTTACCGTTGGTAAAACCGCGGGGCACAGCTAGTCTGTAATATCCGGAATTATGCCATAAATAAACTCGACATTAGCAGAAGTGGAGGAGGCTCATAGTCCAGCAGTGGACTGTAAAGTGTGATGATGGCAGAAGTAAATCTCTCACATAGGAGGTTGGGATTTATACAAAAATGTAATAAATAAATAATAATAATAAATAAATCTTTGGACAATTTCACACAGCGCCAGCTAGCCCCAAAGTAAGCAACTTAATGCTTGTGTTATGGGTGCTAGCTTAACGGATATACTACTTATATCCTTTTTTTTTAAACACATATACATATTATACATAGTCACACCCAGACCCGTCACAGAAATTAAAATTCATCATTTCAATTTCTGCCCGGCCGGGAATCGAACCCGGGACCTCTCGGCATAGTAGTCCGTTCTGAACCACTACACCAAACGGCCGACTAATGGAATAGTCAGATAAAAATGGATCAGTAAGATTCAAGGAATGTATGCAGCAAGGAATCTGTGGCGCTAAATGTGCTGTGCTGTCAGGATTCCCTATCCTATGTACGTCATTCCGTTCGTCATTTCATTTATAGGTCAAGTTTTCAATTACCATTATTTTTAGCTGTTTCCTACGTTTAGTATGAGAACTTCAGTTAATTATGAGTTGATTTCAATTATTTCAACGCTCGATTAAGATAAATAGCTTACTGGAGCAGCGACAGCCCTACGGCTGTATATTTTTGTGTTCTACGGAAACTCGATGTTTTAGCTGAAATATTGGTTAGCGTTTCGTGTTTTCTTTTTCAGTTGAATTCTTATGAGTGATGGGATCGACTGGCTGCGTTCGATTAAAACTGCACGCGTGTGATTGATTGTTCTGTGAATTCCATCTTTGTCGTTTATTTCGGATAGTCCCATGGCGCAGTGGCGTTTATTGCAAGTTTGATTTCCTGAAAATATTTTTAAAGTCGTTATTGGTATAAGGTTTTGCTCACAAAGTTTGAGGCGATTTTTCTTTTGACTTAACCTACTTTCTAATAAAAACCCATATAATACGTAGGCATCTATTAGTACATATGTGAAAGAATGGCCACGAGGTTGTTCAGCAACTTGACTGACTCGTGAGCGCGACAGTGGGTAAATACTCGTAATAACAACAACTTAGCGCCTCAGCACGCCTTAAACTCACACATTATGGTCATTTTGTTGTACCTGATTCGCAAATTGATCTGATTTTTTCTTTTTGTAACGAATAACCATACTACATTATCTATGACTTAACAGAGTCCATGGTCAAGATTATAATGCCACACTTAAAAAAAAACCCGTAGTTCTATCGAGCATTTTGCCAACGCCAAGCGCCAGGACTTAGCAAGCTGAAGTGGCAATGGGCAGGGCACATAGTACGCAGAACTGACGGCCGATGGGGCAGAAAGGTTCTGGAATGGAGGCCGCGTACCGGAAAACGCAGCGTGGGACGTCCACCTACAAGGTGGACCGACGACATCGTAAAGGTAGCAGGGAAGCGCTGGACGCAGGCCGCTACCAATCGATCAACATGGAAAGCATTGGGGGAGGCCTATGTTCAGCAGTGGACGTCCTGTGGCTGAAATGATGATGATGATGATGATGATGAAGCGCCAGGACACGCGGCCATCGAAAAAACTAGTTATGTTAATATTTTCAGAGCTTAACACTAACTAAAAGACGGACGGCCTCAGCATACCCGTGTTAATACGCGGTCCTGCTGCCCAATGAATTATTTATATCTCTCGCCACAACACAAAATGTACTCTATCCCAAACAGGATAAGGCAGAAAACTTCTGGCACAAACAGCTGCTAGGAAAATATTGCCGCGGCAGGAGCATACTTCTTCAAAAACACTTAAGTGTTAATGTGTGGACTTGTTAAACTCCCTAAATTCTCGTGACTAACTTAATAATAGCTTAAATCATGGGCGATATAACGAATGTTTAGGAATTAGAATTATTTTTTTAAGGTTTTCAGAAGTTTGTTTTTGTCATTTGTCTGGTAGAGGTAAAAGTTGTTTAGTAGCAGAAGAGACATAGTTATAATCTTTTTTTAAACTTACTTTTTTTAGACTCCATTGGATGCCGATAGTACCCGACTCAATCTTAAACAACTGTTGCAGCCGATACGGTAGTATTTGAAATCCGCAATGATTAATTTTAGCCTTGTACTGCCTCAAACTGAAACGTGTGAACTTTTCAGACTTTGAAACGTAGGTATAGAACAGATATAGATAGTTTATACAGACAGACAAACCACTTAAGTTTCCTAAACTTTAACGTCGTAGTCTAAGTTAAGTCTGTAAGCTCTTTGATCACAAAGTAATCTTATTAGCAGAAGGACCAATCGTTTCTTGAACTCTACAATAATTAATGATAGTTTACATACCTACTTATCATATTACTATTTTAAAGATGATGTTTAGTGAACATGTAGTCGACGGTAGTGATTCATACTAATTTTGATGTGATCAAAATTTTAGTTCTCAAAACATTAGATATATACGTCCTTCGTCACGTTTAGTGGATAAAATGTACTTAAAAAGACCCTCTACTCGTTGAGCGTAAAAATTAGAAGCGTGATAAAAAAATGTAAACAAATGAATAAAGGCATAAAACTACTGGTGGCTTGAATTTAGCCGTACAGTGAACCCACTGTTTATTTCCTGTCCTTGACGAAGGGCAAGCTATTGGTATCTCCACAATAAATCCGCTTATTCGCGGCAAAAACACGAAAATTGTAAAACGCGGTGCAGATTAAAACATGCATAGTTAAAGGGGTAACTCGCGAAGATACCCCCTCCTGGTAGCCCCCCACTCCTGGGTCACGGGGTAGACCAACGAGGACAGCCAGTGCATCAAATACTAGTAAGAAATGCGCGAAACAGATGTATTGTGGTCAACTGTCGCTACTTACAGCGCTTATGGAGCAGGCTATGTCCAGTCCAGCAGTGGAGATGTATCTAGAGGCAAATAGTTCTAATAATAATAGGTATGCCGTTCAAACCACGACAGAACAGTTTTTATGTTTGCTCAACAGAACTTAGAGACGAATGCAATTTAAATTCGTTTTATAAACATAAGGGCACTACGATACTTCTCTGAATTGTTTTCTTAATTTTCTTTTTACTGCGCTCGAGTTACTGACTTTAGGCCTAGTTAAGACACGTGGGTTAATTGCGTGGTTTTTGGGTGGTTCTCATCGGCGAGGTACTGAGGCAGTAAACGTGCGGTTTAGGTTTGAAGGAAATGTATAAGAACAGCCCAGCAACCTCGCGATTATCGCTGTATCTTAACTTTAGTTCATTTGGTACAATCTAATAAACTTTTTGGGCAAGCTGTGTTGGCGGCTGTGACGGAGCTGTGTCGGCGGCTATTCGTTCGGTCGCCATGAATTATTCAATATCATCCCGACACTCCGACTGTTGCCAATTCTATTGGTGTTAACTTTATTTAAAATAACGACTTGTTGCGGGGAACTTTTGTTAAAGGCGATGACTTGGGAAAAGATTCCGGGCTATATTCGTGCTTCGGTTTGTATACGATTGCGGATACTGAATTTTTTATTTTATTTTAAGGCCGCATAATGAATGCGTTTTTATAAGAGTCGCGACGCTTTGTGACAACAGCGAGTTTTTTTACATAGTGACATTTACAGTTTACTGCATCTTTTGGGTCCACAATCCACGAGTACAATTATATTAGATGCCACATTGTTAAGTTTGACGTGTCGCCATTTGTTTGAAGTCAATAATTTAATAACATTCATTCCTTTATAAATTTTCTCATTGTCAGGTAGAAATGAGGGCAAGTGTCATGTTACCTTAATAAATTCCAATTTCACTTGAGAAATAATTAGCCTAAGCTTAATTTCGCTGAACGACCTGCCTGGGTTATTCTCGGTTAAGTAGATTTAGTAGTTTTGTTCCAGACTAGGAAAGCATTTCGAGCCTTACCTTTATTTATTACGTGCGAGCGTTACGTAGATGATTAAAATAGGTCAGTTTATTTTACAGGACGAGAAAAAGGACAATTAATTCCATTAAATTTTCCCCTAGTTGAAATTATGGAGGCAGCTTTAATATTATGGTTTTATTTATGTAAGACATCATTCATATAATCCACGAAACTGTATTATGAGTTACCTTTTAATATGTTTGTTAAAATCTATCAGTCAGGTAGAACTTGCTACTGAACAAATCGGGGAGACTAGTGTTTAAGAGTAGACTAAGTTGATAATGAAGATCGAGTCAAATAATAGAAGTGTAAAAGGCATTTACACTCAAAATCCAATTCACAACAAAGAAAACCATCGTGCAGTACTATCAAGTCGCATCTTTACTTAAACAACACAGAACTAGAATCAGGAGTCGCACAAAAAGCGGCAGCCGCAGCATCGTAAGAAATAAAGACAAAGATCTAAAAAGCCATTACAAGGTCTGAAAGGCGCGCGATTCGATTTATTTTAATTCGCTACATCGGCGCTCGGGCCGCCATTTTTCTGGCCACCCCATTTGGTTCATTGCAGGTTGGCCTGTGCATCGCCACAAAGGAATTTTATAGCAGAAGATTCACATCGTGTAGTTTGCAGTAGCCTAATTCTTTTATCATTATCAGCTCATATCATTATCACTGTAGAACGACGCCCTCTAAAGGATGATGGGCAAAAATGTANCTGTTTTTTTTAGTGTTTCCTATTGTAAATTTTAAATCTACTGTACATTGATCACGGAGCCATCTACTTAGTAAATTAAAATCTAACTAGAGTGATTCAAAGTCAGCACCTGACAATATTATTCTTAAAGCGGGCAATCACTACCAGTGGGCAATCACTCTCTGGTTTACCCTATATAAGTAGTATATCCGTTAAGCTAGCACCCATAACACAAGCATTAAGTTGCTTACTTTGGGGCTAGCCGGCGCTGTGTGAAATTGTCCAAAGATTATTTATTTATTATTATTTATTACTTTATACAGACAGACAAACCACTTCTTAAGTTTCCTAAACTTTAACATCGAAGTCTAAGTTAAGTCTGTAAGCTTTTTGATCACAAACTAATAAGTAGCAGAAGGACCAATCGTTTTTTAAAACAATAGTTAATGATAGGTTACATACTTATAATATTACTATTTTAAAGATGATGTTTAGTGAACATGTAGTCGACGGTATTGATTCATACTAATTTTTATGTGATCAAATTTTTAGTTCTACAAACATTAGATATTTACGTCCTTCGTCACGTTTAGTGGATAAAATGTACTTAAAAAGACCCTCTACTCGTTGAGCGTAAAAATTAGAAGCGTGATAAAAAAATGTAAACAAATGAATAAAGGCATAAAACTACTGGTGGCTTGAGTTTAGCCGTGCAGTGAACCCACTGTTTATTTCCTGTCCTTGACGAAGGGCAAGCTATTGGTATCTCCACAATAAATCCGCTTATTCGCGGCAAAAACACGAAAATTGTAAAACGCGGTGCAGATTAAAACATGCATAGTTAAAGGGGTAACTCGCGAACATACCCCCTCCTGGTAGCCCCCCACTCCAGGGTCACGGGGTAGACCAACGAGGTCAGCCAGTGCATTGTGATACTAGTAAGAAATGCGCGCATTGCGATCTGTAAATACAGTATTGTGGTCAACTGTCGCTACTTACAGCGCTTATGGAGTAGGCTATGTCCAGTCCAGCAGTGGAGATGTAGAGGCAAATAGTTCTAATAATAATAGGTATGCCGTTCAAACCACGACAGAACAGTTTTTATGTTTGCTCAACAGAACTTAGAGACGAATGCAATTTAAATTCGTTTTATAAACATAAGGGCACTACGATACTTCTCTGAATTGTTTTCCTAATTTTCTTTTTACTGCGCTCGAGTTACTGACTTTAGGCCTAGTTAAGACACGTGGGTTAATCGCGTGGTTTTTGGGTGGTTCTCATCGGCGAGTTACTGAGGCAGTAAACGTGCGGTTTAGGTTTGAAGCAAATGTATAAGAACAGCCCAGCAACCTCGTGATTATCGCTGTATCTTAACCAGACTTTACTTCATTTAGTACAATCTAATAAACTTTTTGGGCAAGCTGTGCTGGCGGCTGTGGGCGGTCTGTGTCGGCGGCTATTCGTTCGGTCGCCATGAATTATTCAATATCATCCCGACACTCCGACTGTTGCCAATTCTATTGGTGTTAACTTTATTTAAAATAACGACTTGTTGCGGGGAACTTTTGTTAAAGGCGATGACTTGGGAAAAGATTCCGGGCTATATTCGTGCTTCGGTTTGTATACGATTGCGGATACTGAATTTTTTAATTTTATTTTAAGGCCGCATAATGAATGCGTTTCTAAGAATCGCGACGCTTTGTGACAACAACGATTTTTTTACATAGTGACATTTACAGTTTACTGCATCTTTTGGGTCCACAATCCAGGAATACAATTATATTAGACGCCACCTTGTTAAGGTTGACGTATCGCCTTTTTTCGATGACAATAATTTAATAACATTCATTTCTTTATAAATTTTCTCATTGTCAGGTAGAGTGAGGGCACATGTCATGTTACCTTAAGTAATAAATTCCGACTTCACTTGAGAAATAATTAGCCTAAATATAATTTCGCTGAAAGACCTGACTGGGTTATTCTCGGTTAAGTAGATTTAGTAGTTTTGTTCCAGACTAGGAAAGCATTTTGAGCCTTACCTTTATTTATCACGTGCGAGCGTTACGTAGATTATTAAAATAGGTCAGTTTATTTTACAGGACGAGAAAAAGGACAATTAATTCCATTAAATTTTCTCCTAGGTGAAATTATGGAGGCAGCTTTAATATTATGGTTTTATTTATGTAAGACAACAAAATCCACGAAACTGTATTATGAATTACCTTTTGATATGTCTGTTATACTATCAGTCAGGTAAAACTTGCTACTGAACAAAATGAGGAGACTAGAGTTTAAGGGTAGACTAAGTCGATAATGGAGATCGAGTCAAATAATAGAAGTGTAAAAGGCTCAAAATCCAATTCACAACAAAGAAAACCATCGTGCAGTACTATCAAGTCGCATCTTTACTTAAACAACACAGAACTAGAATCAGGAGTCGCACAAAAAGCGGCAGCCGCAGCGTCGTAAGAAATAAAGACAAAGATCTAAGAAGCCATTACAAGGTCTGAAAGGCGCGCGATTCGATTTATTTTAATTCGCTACATCGGCGCTCGGGCCGCCATTTTTCTGGCCACCCCATTTGGTTCATTGCAGGTTGGCCTGTGCATCGCCACAGTGGAATTTGATAGCAGAAGGTTCACATCGTTTAGTTTGCAGTAGCCTAATTCTTTCATCATTATCAGCTCATATCATTATCACTGTAGAACGACGCCCTCTAAATTTACCATAGGCAAATAGGGGATTTGGTCTACTCCCCACACTAGCCAGACGGGTTCGATAGGCTTGATTTCAGTCGCCTCTTACGACATCCGTGAAAAGTGTGAGTAACCATAATTCTTAATATTGATATTTAGAATCATCTATAGGAAATAAAGTTTATAGCTGCTTTAATTTAGATCTAGACTTAGCTCAAAAGACTGTGCTTTAGACTTCTTGAACTAAAATATTCAAGTTTTTTGTACTGTGCAAAGGTGCCGCCTCTCAGGCCGTCCTGCGTCCTCCAGATGGGACTTTGTGGCAGTAACGAGTCGAGGAAATGCACTCAGCCCTCGAGGAGGGTTTAATGCAATACCGTCGCCGTCTCTAATTGTTTCTTTGTGAGCATACTGGAGCGTTTTAACTGTGACTTCTTATTATTACGCGCCGGTTTTATTCGCTTTTATAAGAGCTAGCTAGTTAGGTCGCAAGGTGGAAATCATTAGTGCTAAAAGGAATGCTTTGATTTATACGTACCTTGGGCACTATTTTGTTGGTTATATTTGAATGTTGGCCTGGTAGTTCGTTTATAGGATGACTACAACGGGGGCGGGCTTAAATCCCGCGGGGGACAAAAGTCAGTGTACCTATTAGACATGATCAAGACAAGAGGATAACTAAAGCTATTTAGATTTAGCTTGACTCAAGAAACTCTGTGGTTGAGGATTCCGGGTGAAGCTCGCTTCCACCTTCGGCCTGATCGTCACTTACCATCAGGTGAGATACAGGCCAAGAGCTTCCTCGTTGTGGATAAAAAAAAAAGAAATATTATCTGCTTTTTTTAAATCTTGGTTCGTTTTGAGTATGTAATTTTGGTGCTATGTAAGACTCGCCTAACACTTAAAACGTTACTTTACAACAAAATTCACAGATATAGGGGAGAGTTCGGTATATTGTACCGCCGGGTAAATTGTACCACCCTCATATTTCGTAAAGTATTTATTGAATGTCTGTAATTGCAACACTCAGCGATACACAACTAAAATCAATTAATATCGGCCATGTGGTTTTTGCCGTGACAACAAACACGTGTGTTTTATTTTGAAAAGTATTTTTTCATTGTTTTCAAGTAATTTTTGACAATACATGTTTACATTGTAATTTTGTTAAATTTAATCACAGGTGTTTCTAATATATTATTTAGAAAGCGTAAATTAGTGTGGATTACAATTATTTGAAACATTTTTCGGTATTTATAAGCTATATTTTTTACCGATTTTTTAAAAGCACTATCACCTAGTCGGCTAAATTGTACCACATCAAGTTGTATGGAACTTTACCAAAGGATTTTGAATTTTTTTTAGTAAATCATATTTTGAAGTTATAATAGCGTAGTTATGTTTGACTAACAATAAATATTATGTTCTTTAACGATTTTTGCATAAAGGAGTCAGTTCCATTTTGTATGGACGAAAAACTCAGAATCAATTATTAATTTACCCCAACCAAAGCTCAATGTCGTTATCGATGGAGTATAGAAGTTATAGACTGACAAAGTTTGTATGAAAAGTCATGGGTTAAGTAGGTACTTGCGATTTTTACCAGTATTTACAATATTGGTAATATATTATTATTTACTTTAATAATAATAACAGGATCACTGTAATTATTATTAACTACTATCGCGCATTAACTTTTTAATTATGGCGAAATTCGTACCGCCTATGTTTATCAAAAATAATGCCTATATTAGGCTTTCAACTAGCTCTTATAGTAATTACATAGTTGACAGTTACTAATCCCTTCTACTATTGTTATTGTTTTTGTAAAAACTTAAAAATCGCAAGCAACTCATGATTTTTTCATTCAAAATTAGAAAATAGAAAATAATAATTTACTTCTATTTATCGATAATAGGAAACCGTATTAGAACACGAGCCCTGCACTATGTTACGACCGGCACATGCGGCCGTACTGTGTATTTTCACGCGTCAGTGGATATCGGAAGAAATAAAATACATTGCGCAGTAGTTACGCATGACATAAAGTGGTTGCTAACTAAATCGTCAATGTACAACGTGTTTGAATTTTTATCACCACTAATTTCGATATCGCAGTAAATGTCACGGCACTGAATTCGTTCGTAAAAATGTTTAGTTTTTTTTATTTATAAGCAAAATACCAATGGATTTGCAATACTTACATGTGGTAAATGACTTCATTGTTCCTGTAGTTCTTCGTTTCACTTATGTTATTGCACGTTACGACGCATTATCCAACAATATCGGAGAACATTTCCTCAGTACGACTGAATCGCGACTAACCTGGCGTCGCGGGCGATGTTCGTTTCTGGGCATATCGCGGAGACACGCGCCACGCCCCCGTTTCACATCTATTCCCTTCTATGATCTGAGTTTGAACCTAAAGCACGACAGGCTACACGTTGTTGTTGCAAAATCGCTCGTATTTACAAGTCAATAAGATACCATAGTGTTTCGCTTAATGTGCAAGTTTGTACAAGAGAAAAGAGCTGTTTGCGTTATCTATGGCAGTAAATATTACATTAGGGCAAAGGTTTACTAATAAATCTAGGAATCTATAATCGAATAATCTAGAAAAATCTAGGTACACAGGGCACATGATAATATCAACTTTTTGTGTAGCTATTATGCCTAAAATACAAAAATAAGAATAAATAAGTATAATTCAAATATTTCTCACACACTGAGATTATACGAGTACATACATATAAGGGAATAAGGTATAAAAACCTCTGAATATAATACTATGCAAAAACATGTAATGTGTTATCACACATTTTCTCATTAGTTTCAATGAGTGAGCATATTTTCCAAGCGCGTGCAGCTTTTACAAGACTCTAGTTTAAACAGAATAATCTAGGAAATGCGGATTTTTGTGAAAAAAGCAAAAATATCTCCGCGTTATATCCGCTAGATAAACAATAAACAATGTTAACACCGAAGCAGGAAGCGTGGACTGCTTATTTATACGCGGCCATATTCGCGGCCGTTAGAAGCGAAAAACGCTCAAAATAAAGCAGCAATTAAAGCGCAATGTTGCTTTTGTTAATTGCCGTTTTTTGCCAACGAAAATAATACGCGGGGCGAAAACGCCGCTTTTTGTCGGACCCGGGCCACTGGGCAAGCAGGACGGCCAGGCCAGCCTTTTCGTCACTAATTGGCAGAATTAACCATCAAGTTCAAGAATAAAGTTAAATTCACTAGACAGACACAAAAGGTATTTTTACAAGCTTTTTACAAGCTTTATATTGACTTCACTTGTTAGTATGTGTGGGACAAATCTTGCAACTGAATTTAAGACCAGTTCTCCCCAACCGATTGAGCTGAAATTTGGTACACTTATGTAAGTACGATGACAATGCAATATTATGGTACCATTGAGCTGGTCTGATGATGGAGTCGGGAGGTGACCATAGGAACTCCTAAACAAAACGGCGGAAACTCATCGAGTTTAGGTTCGTTGGATTTGTCTTTTCGAGCACTTTAGTGTTAGATAATGTCTAGGGTCCTGAGATTAAGATATAACTAAAAAGTGTAAAATAAAATTATAATAAAAATAAACTTTTTTAAAAACAAGCTTTTATTCTGAATTTCGAAAGCTTGTAGCGCAAACAGAGAAAAAGAGGAATAAATTCCATGCGCGATACAAGCTTTCGAAATTCAGAATAAAAGCTTGTTTTTAAAAAAGTTTATTTTTATTATAATTTTTTATTACCAACATTAACTTGACAAGTTATAAACTGGAAGTAAATGAGCGAGATAATGATTATCACAGATATACCATGATGAATAGTTTAGGTACAGCTAGGGCATATTAATTTATCGGATTCATGGTGAAAATGCCGTTTTTTTTAAGTCAATCGCTCTTCTCTTGTTATGTTATGCAGAAATGATTTACCTATGTTTTTTCGGTCGAACTCTTCAACATACCTCCATAACATTTTATATAATTTAACATTTTTAAGCAATGTGCTGTCTGATAAATTTGGTTTACAGGCAGACCTTTGTGGGGATTTATTATCTTCATACGCGGACCGTAATAAGTAAAAACTAACAATAGGAGGCTAAAATATGAGTCCCCGTGAAACAATGTCGCCGCCGGGATCACCTATTCATTGAAGAATTCTAATAAAAGTGTAATTCATTGTTTTGAACTGGAATTATTACCGCATAAGTTGGGAAGCGTGCATATTTATGCGGGATAGTGAATAGATAAATTTCCACCAAGAATTTGAAGATTAAAAGGAACATTAATTGAAACTGTTTCATTTTTTTTTCTTGTCCATCTACTAACTAACCGTCATCTTATCGTCAAATCTCCTCGGAGGTTTTCGATAGAGTCAGTCACTACAGGCATTAGACAGTGTTTGCAAGTCATTTCTAGGCAGGGTACTTAACTCATCTAGCCGTGTAGCATGTAATGTATCAGATACTGTATCAAGTGAGAACATAGACACGAGCCCGCTGCGAGCAGCTCGCGCGTGGTCGCAGGGAGATCGCAGCGACCCGCCGAGTGGCGGTATCACTGCGAGCACAAAGGCGGCTCGCAGTAGGATCCAGGAGCTCGCAGCCAGATATGCGATGACTGTGGACGAGCCTTACTCACTTGAAGGGTGGTAACGTTACATGCTACGTTACGTGCTACATGGCAGGTGAGTAACCTGCCCTACAGCCGCATAATATTTATTGTGAACCAAAATGTAACTGGAATTAAGTGGCACTTTGATGAAATACTTTCTTTACGTAACATTTATAATTTTACGAGTGCAGCGGCGCCGCGCGCGTCGTTGTGACGGCTACATTGTACGGGATTTATAGGTTGTAACGCCTTGCACTGCATTGCATAAGATAGTTTGTCAGATAAGATTAATAAGGGCATAAGGGCGACGACAAACGATGACATAAAAAAATGATGGTTTCAAAATTCTTTAGCACAAAGTACATGAAAAGACATAGAACTCTACCACGCGTCTTGCAACTAAGTGTAATTTATTTTTGACATTATTTTAAGATTGGACAATACTAATTATGTTCATAGACATAGATAATTGTTTTAATTAAAAATATGTCTTCCCCAGACACTTTAGTTTTACTTGCTTTGCTTGTGATGCAAAATTAAACAAATAATAAATACAGTACTACATCAGGTTTTATATTTTTGATGACAAATATCACCTACATAACAATTATTTTGCAAGTTTACTTGGTGTAGGGTTCGGAATAATGTTTTGTCGAAAAATGGCTAAAATTACGTAATTTTAGTATAGAGAGAGTATAGAGATGGCTTAAATGGAGGCGAATTTTTGAGCAGGTCATGCCATAACTAATGAGGTATCGTAACTCGGCTACCGTTCAGATCTGATTGTGCCTAAACCTGACCTGAAATGGGGACATAATACTTTTATGTCCAATTAAAAACCGCCTAAACATATTTGAATAAGGGCTGATGCTCCTATTGTCAGAGAAATATTTGTAAAACCAGATTGACAATTTGATTATTCAGATCACAGGCATATTGGTAAATCAACCCTAAGTAAACGGGGTTTACATTTAAAATTAATGATTTCCTTTTACAGCAAACATGTTGATTGTGTGTTGTATGTTTGGGAATGGACGTTACATTGACGAAGCTTAAAATTTAAATGTTGAGGGGATGTGAAATTTCATCATCATCATTATTTCAGCTATAGGACGTCCACTACTGAACATAGGCCTCCCCCAATGATTCCACAAAGGCCGGTTAGCCGCGGCCTGCATCCAGCGCCTCCTTTATGAGGTCGTCGGTCCACCTTGTGGGTAAAAGTCCTGCGCTGCGCTTTCCGGTACGTGGCCTCCACTCCAGAACCTTGCTGCCCCATCGGCCGTCAGTTCTGCGTACTATGTGCCCTGCCTAGTGAAGTGAAATCTACTAATCAAATGTTTTCTGTAAGTAAGTAATTCATGTCTACAAAAAGAGTCAAGCACATAACAAAAACAAGAAACTTATAAAAATGTATGAGCACAGTGTTGGTCTAAACTATTATAATATGTCACACGCCCCTTATCAAAACTTTTAATTGAATTCTGCCTCTCGTTGTTTGTTGTTTAACTCAAGCTGTACTGGATTTTTCGACTTTGAATAACTTTCGTGACTCATATGTTGGCTTGTGTTTTTTGGCCATAATACGATTTTGGATACCTCTAAAGGGTCCTTAAAATAAATTCTGTTTGATTTTTGTAGCGTTTCTACAAGTTGACAGGCAGTGCAGTTGTAGGTTCGCTGCGTTCCAGTGCGAGTACCTAATCTTAGGAAAGAAAATGCTTTACAGTTTAAAATTTGAAAAATATTGAGTTATTAAAATCTATTATAACTTAAACCTTAAGCATAACCAAAAGCGATAAGCTTTAATAGACACGCACTAAAATCACTCGCGCCTATCGAACTCTAGTATTTGCGACCCGAACATTACTCGTGGCTAATAAATTGTAGTTATTACTGAGGCTTTACTCTGCAAAAGCATTTCCACGTATCCTGTCCCATTCGTCTCTCTCACTCACACAGAGTTGCTAATATGAGTGAAAGTGACAGATGGGGCGGTATTCCGAAAACGTTCGCCAAAGTAGAGTGACTTGTATCGCGCGGTATCTGAAGCGCGCGGCGGATTTATCGCACGTTTTATTGCTCATAACGGGTTAACGAGCGCCCTATCGCCTAATGAGAGATAAGAAACTGCCGCTGTACAGCCTACGCACTTACAGTTATCTGAAAAAGATGAATCTTAATCAGGTACAGTCGGCAGCGTATTATAGCGATGGGCGATTGTTGGAAAAAAATATTAATCGGGAAGAGCCTGGATGCGGGCAGCGCAGGACCGTTCATCGTGGAAAACCTTGGGGGAGGCCTTTGTCCAGCAGTGGACGTCATTTGGCTGAAACGAACGAACGAACGAACGAATCGACAATCGACCAATCAAACTTTCGATTGTCAATTTAGTAATTCGAAAAAAAAAATCGAATAATAATCGACAATCGAATGATAAATCTATTTACATATCTTTACGCGACGATTCATTCGTTATAGTAGATAGTACCGTGCGGCGCGCGCTCACAGGACCGCAGCGAACGAAACATGTTATTTCTTAGTAATACGGCGCGCGTCGATTAATCGAATGACTGCGATTGCTTATCGAATACATTCGATTAATTTAGTAATAATCGCCCATCGCTAGCGTATTATCATCATCATTGCAGCCATAGGACGTCCACTGCTGAACATAGGCCTAATGCTTTCCATGTTGATCGATTGGTAGCGGCCTGCGTCCAGCGCGGCAGCGCTTCCCTGCTACCTTTATGATGTCGTCGGTCCACCTTGTTGACAGAGTATTAGGATAGAGTTTTGTTGCAATATCGCTTCTATCAAAATTAGATACGATGCACAATGTTTAACATATAGAGATTCGTAATCACGGCAGATGAAATGTAGTTTTCTCGAGCTGAATGGAGCCATGATATGAAAGACTCGCGCCAATAGAAGCCGCGTGCAGGAGCTATGCGGATTACTGCAGGGTTGCCTCTTCAATGTTATGTATTACCACTGCCACTTCGGCGAATTTCGTTATAGTGGTTGTGCCTTAGGTGGCTCAATATTATATTTAGGTGAATGTTTAAATATTTTTTTATCAGACTAAGAAGAATTTGTACAATGGACACGTGCACACATTACTTACGCTTGGATGTGTCACGAGTATCGCGTACGTATAGAGTTCGTAATACATCAGTAGAAAAGTATTTTATTAGTGAAGTATACGTATTTATTATATCTTTTTCTTGAAGGTTCATGACTTTGAATCTCTCATCAGCTCTGAATTGTCTCTAGTGCAGAGATTATTAACCTTAAACTCTTGTTTTGGTATTCATGTGTAATTTCGTTGCGGGTTCAATGACAGTATTTGGTATTATGTACTTTCAGTAGTCAGTGTCAGTCAGGTCATTTAGATCCTGGCTACAAGAGTTTCAGCTGTCAAGAGAGGTGGGAATATAGTGCCGTATATTGTCCTACTGTCATGACAACAGCCTGTCAGCCCTGGCGCCATCGGTGCATCGAGTCGACTCGCGGCGTCGCTGCGTGCCGCAATAAGCCGTACGTCGTGCTCTAATAAACAGATTATAGCTTCATTCAGACCGCGCGCGTCTCGTATACATCACATATGATACACTGATTAGTTATCGAAGCCGATATGTTACTCGTTGGAATAAAATAAAATTGTATGAGAAATAATAGCTAGGTAGTAACAGTAATAATATATTTCTGCTCATGTAATGTCACAATAGAAAAAACATTATTGGGGGTTATGTAGCTTCTCAAATATTTACGAGTAGATTTTTTATGCATAACAAGGGAGCTGGTATTTGACCGTAATCGTCGGTGTTAAATGATATTTAGTCTAGGATGGCACATATTTATCTGCCCTGTGTGCTTAATCACTCTCGCCTTGATTTTTTTTTATAAAAACATTATAGTGTACGTCGCCATTTTGTTAGATACGCCTTTTCGTGATTCGACCAACGATATACGTACCTACTTGTGTATATTTTGTACGTACATGCCATATTTGTCTTTATAGGCAGTGGAGAATAAATATATTTCTTGCCTATTCTAATTTGAGCAGGGTCACATCCACACGTCTGAAAACTTAACTTTAATCTAAGTTTAAATATACGAGACCACATTACAGAATTTGAACTTTAATTAGTAGAAGTAATCACTGAAAAAGCCGTAGCATCTGTTTCTAAAAAGTCGTACTATTGACTTCAAAGAGAGTTTATTTTTTTCAAAAGCTTATGAGAGCATTGTTAAAATGAATAGCAAAATGTAACAAGTGATTATTATTTCAATGAAAACCTATGAAAAATACCTTTTAAAGCAAAGTATTTTCTGTTTGCAACTCCATATTTTATTTTCATTGTTAACTTGTTTTTAAAAATGGTTAAATATTAGTACCTAATCCTCGTTGTTGAAATGCTGGTGATTTTTTACTGTAACGTGAAAAATCCAAACAATTTTCAGGCATAAAATTATTACACCTACATTTTATAAAATGATAAAGTGCAATCGGATTTTAATAAAAGGAGCTTTTAATGCTTTCATAATAGGGCGCAATGAATGAATGAATGAATGTGCGCATTGTGCTGGCGCGAGCTCGCAGCGATGGATGCGACGATAAATCGGCACCTGCGCCATTATACAACTACGCATGCGCTGTGGACACGCGTGCGATAAAATTGCTCAAGTATCATGGCAAATTACCTAGTAACTAGGTAAACTAAAATACCTAGCTAGCCAAAAAAAAAAATCTTTATGACGATTTGGCAATACTGTCAGAAACTCGTATAGAAAAATATGATTAAACTAAAGTGATTAATGGATGGTTCCGAGACTAAGAATTTGAACTATTGGAAATCATTTCAAGTGCTGTAATTTAGTAAGAACACTCTGCTATTACGACACAATATGATTCTATAGTTACATAGATTATTGTGAATTATTATTATCATTTACCCAAATGTTTGTGCTTACTGTAACTTACATTTTGCAATGTGGCCTTTATAACATAACTAGCTGACCCGGCGAACTTCGTACCGCCTTAGCGTAGAGATTTTCTTTATATTTTTTCCGTAAAAACCTTGTACAGAGTATTAGAAAACTACAAAAAAAAAAAATCAGCCAAATCGGTCAAGCCGTTTTCATGTTATGTCGTGACAACGGAAAACGGGTTTCATTTTTATACAGGGTGACTGGAACCTAACCCGCCATAGCTAATACGCGTATAGAGGAGGTCATTTGCTAATTATTGAACCTTACTTTCTATGGCTAAAGTTTTATAGTTTAGGAGATATGACAATTTTTATACTTATTTCAGATTTTCCCGAAATTTGACCTAAAAACTGCTTAAATTTTTTTTCTCGCATGATTTTAACCGATTTTTTTATTTGATACTAATATCGAATAAACCTTTAGTCAAATAAAATAAATTTCAGATCTAGATAATGATTCAATAACTAGTTACGAGCCGCCAAAGTTCAACAAAAGTACAAACCACGATAAAAAATTCAAATTCGATTTCAATTTAAGAAAAAAATAATGGTGATAATGGATTGCCAATGATCTTAAAAATATCTCTACCTTCTCTTCTTTCCAATGACATATCACACGTAGTAATTAGATATTGAAATTTATTAAAAATTCAAAGTTTATGGAAGAAAATGGAGTAATTTACGAAAATTATCCATACAAAGTTTCTTCAAACAACTCATATTTTCTGCTATACTCCTTTTCATAACTATTTTCGTGTTTTTTTTTAAAATGAATTTAAAAATAATAATCACATTATAAAGAAAAAAAAATTAAAAAAATTCAAAATAAACTTTGTATGGATAATTTTTGTATTATTACTCCATTTTCTTCCATAAACTTTGAATTTTTGATAAATTTCAATATCCAATTACAACGTGTGATATATCATTGGAAAGAAGAGAAGCTGGAGATATTTTTAAGATTATTGGCAATCCATTATCACCATTAATTTTTGTTTCAATCGAATTTGAAGTAGAATTTTTTATCGTGGTTTGTACTTTTGTTGAACTTTGGCGGCTCGTAACTAGCTATTCAATCATTATCTGGATCAGAAATTTATTTTATTTGAATAAAGACATATTCGATATTAATACCAAATAAAAAAAAACTGTTGAAATCACGCGAGAAAAAAAATTGAAGCAGTTTTTAGGTCAAATTTCGGAAAAATCTGAAAAAAGTATAAAAATTGACATATCTCCTAAACTATAAAACTTTAGCCATAGAAAGTAAGGTTCAATAATTAGCAAATGACCTCCTCTATACGCTTATTAGCTATGGCGGGTTCAGTTCCAGTCACCCTGTATATATAGATCTATCTTCTCGTATTTTTAGAGGAAAACAACGCATTCCCATTCAGAACGGGATTACTGTAAAGTTAGTAAATCTATAAAACCCCCGGACCCTTATTCAGTAGCGATTCTTCGTTCAGAGGTTACTGGTAATTCCCCTTACAAATCTCTACGAGCGCTGCGCCATAAGTCGGATTCTTTCTCTTCATATTGTTTCTTTCCGATCAGCGATAAACGCGAAGGGACCGATTTATAGTTCGCCTCTGAGGACACCCTGCGATGTTTTAAACAAAACACCATCCATTGCAGATTCATTCCGATATCTCTGTGTATTTGTCGAGAAAAATCAGCAGTGGATGCTTCACCGCGAAATGTAAACGTGTAATTTAATGGTACCAGCATGAGAATGGAGTCGCAGGGTCAATTTATAGCTCATACAATGTCGGACGGCCGAATGTAAATGAAATCCAGTTTGCAGTTTATTGAGTTGAAAGATGTAATAGTTTTAAGCCGGAGAGCCACCGCGGCGCCAATGACTTTAGTGGTATCTGGCGTTAGAGCGAATGCTGAGGTCGGCAGCTTTCGGAGCTCAATGAGTTCGGAGATTACCCGCTGGCCTCGCTGCAGCATACGGGTGATAGGGTTAAAGTCGTTTTGGAAAATGCTTGGTCTTCAACGTCGATTTTGCAACTTTTTAAAATAACAAGTGAAAATGTTTGGTCATTTTTAGAGCGTAACCATTTGATGGTGATTTAGTTTGAAATTATCACATACAAATAAATGCTTTTGTGTTTTGTTATACACTGTAGATTTCTAATTAAGAATCACCTCACTAGTGCTGCTTACACAGTTTTCAACCTAAAATACAGAGTCGTTACGAATTCGGTCCATTATTCAGCAAAATGAGTTTTATCTTCTTCCCAACTAGTTTTTTTCTAAGCTCCGTCTTGAAATAAAAAAAAGATAGAAAGAACTGTGCAAGTTCGCAAACTCGGCAGCCGTCTCATTCCGGGGAAAGCCGGCATTCCGAGAGTTGCGCGCAGACGGGCGGTCTCGGGGAATGCGCGCACTCGCCAGCCGACTGAAGCCGAATTTCACGGTGAATAAAAATAAAATCAGACGTGTTTAAATCAGGATATGATGGGCATAAATGTACAGATTCTTCTTATATTGCTTTCCTTAAAATTATTTCAGTGGGTCCGAGTAAATATCACCGTATTTTTCGATATCCCTAACGAACAATATTAAAATAAGCGTCAAATCAAATACGTTTTTTCATGGTTTTCCTGAAATATTTGCCCTTTACAAAACCACAAAATACTGCAATTTATTTTCGTAATCATCTCCAGCCACTTCTAATGCTACATAACCTACTTACACATAGGTACTAATGAATGAGTTACATGATGTATTAAGGAAGACTAAGTAAATTCAAAAATAAGTGACGATATACGATATTACGATATATTAGTGCATTCTCTAAAAAGAATCGCAGATGCATTCTTATTTATGTGCCTCGCATACGGCATGCGTCGCTCTCTTCTGCTTAACCCTCGCAGAAAATATGCGAAAGCATCCGGCTCGCGCCCAAATGCAGATTGTTGCTTGCGGTGATACAATGTTGAAGAATTCGAGGTACACTTCGCCATGAAATTATGGACTGGGATCTTTCAAATACTTTTAAAGCAGAAGTAATTCTTGTTTGTTTGTGTGACAGTTACGTTTACAACCCTAACTAGGTAAAGACGGGACAAACTTGACCTTCACTGGTTGGGTTTGTATTGGCGGTCAAGCTGTACATTCTGGGTACTTAGGAGTTGCAGCGGTGCGAACAAGAGGTGGGAATAGTCCCTAACTAGTTAAAATTTGATGAATTGTAGATATACCAGAATTGTGACATAGGAGAAAGTTGCAAAAATAAAATTCAGTTCGATAAAACTTGGAAACTACGTACTAACCTACCTATTATGTTGGTCCGCACGTCCACACGAACGAAGTTTGTAACATAACAGAGTTCTTATATTAGACAAAAGAGCAAACAAATGCTTTAATTGTCTACAGACATTGGCATCGTAAGGATATATGCGTTGTTCTAAGGCAAGGATAACGCTACGGCACGAGATTGTTCCATAACTCGCACGTGGCGCGTGCGTGGAAAAATATTGAAGACAAATGTATTGCTCCAATCCGAAATAAGAATATAAGGCATCCCATTCCGATTCACAATTTAGATAGAGATTCTGTTTATTCTATGGATACAAATAATATTTTTGAGATAAAGCAAATATCAAAAATGTAAAAAGCAGGAATGGAAATTGCAGTATCACGAGCCTTCGGTTCGAACATTTTAAAAGCGGCAATATAATTATCGTGCCGTTGCTGGTCTTGTATTAGAAACTTGATCTGAATATCTAGTCATTCACACACAAAGAGCCAAAAATTACCACAACTATCTGTACACTACTACTTATTACAGTTGTAATTTTTATTGTGACGTTGTTTGTGCAAGACAACAACGACTTCATCAATTTGATTTGATGTTGAATAAAAATTGTCTCTATGTCTATCTACACAACAGAAAGAGCACACAAGTATTAAGGTAACATTACATTCATGTCTATTTCAGTACCATCCCAAGGAACAGCGATAGTGTAGCTTGACGCGCGGCATTATTAATGGCGGCGTGGCAGGGTTGCCAGGGCTGTCGGTGTTGCCAGGAATAGCCGCGGCGCAGGAGTGCATGCCAATACACGTCACTGTTCGCCCGGGGACAGACGCTTGTACTCATAATATAACGAAGTATGAAAGCAGACTAGAGAGCAAGAAGAGGAAATCTAAGTTGCAGTTGTTAGAAAATGTTTTATATGAGTTTATAAGAAATAAGCGAACCATTAAATGCTGCAATCGGCACAACGAATTTCTTAAAGCAAGTAAACGTACATATTGTAGCCCTTTTCCTTTCAGTCGTGGGTGATTGGTTTAATGAATTTGTTGATGGCTTATGTATTTATTCAAATTAGTGCGAACTCGTAACGGATATGAAATCCTATAAAAACTAAAAGCATTTTACATTTGAGAAAATAATCGTCTGACTTAAACGATACCTATATCGTTTCAGTTGTCGGACAACGACATGTTCAAATTAAGCATTGGCATCTTACATAAACTTAGTTGATGTAAGTGATATTGTGGCAAACCGAACCTCTTTGTTTTTTATACTTTTTTTTTAAATAATTCTGTTTTGACTGCTGTCTTGTGTAAGCAACGTTACGAAATAAACACGTAGTTTACTTGGATATTTTCTGATATTTTTCACTCTTTTGCAAACCAAACCTCTGATCGCTCACTGTCCTCAACAGATATTTTGTACATTAATATTCCACTGCTACAAGTTAATACTAATTTTCACTCAAAAACAAAAAAAACTTTTCTTTCAATTAAAAAAGAGCAGATAAAAAACAAATCTCCCCCAGTGCTTAGTCGTTTAAATATCTAGTTCGCGGAAGTGATTATCCACAGGACGCGGCTTCGGAGCGCCGCCGCTTTGACGCGCTGTTGTGCCCGCAGACCGCAGACCGCCGTAATTGCTGCCAATTGCGAAAAATAGTTGCAGTCTTGCAGGCAGCTTATTTGCTTACATTCTTGTGCTGAGAATGGAGGTCTAAGTTTAAAAAGTGAACAATGAACATGCTAGTTTTTCCTCTCGCAATTCCCGATTNAACCTAAAATACAGAGTCGTTACGAATTCGGTCCATTATTCAGCAAAATGAGTTTTATCTTCTTCCCAACTAGTTTTTTTTCTAAGCTCCGTCTTGAAATAAAAAAAAGATAGAAAGAACTGTGCAAGTTCGCAAACTCGGCAGCCGTCTCATTCCGGGGAAAGTCGGCATTCCGCGAGTTGCGCGCAGACGGGCGGTCTCGGGGAATGCGCGCCCTCGCCAGCCGACTGAAGCCAAAATTCATGGTGAATAAAAATAAAATCAGACGTGTTTAAATCCGGATATGTTGGGCATAAATGTACAGATTCTTCTTATATTGCTTTCCTTAAAATTATTTCAGTGGGTCCGAGTAAATATCACCGTATTTTTCAATATCCCTAACGAACAGTATTAAAATAAGTGTGAAATCGAATAAGTTTTTTCATGGATTTCCTGAAATATTTGCCCTTTACAAAACCAAGAATAATACCTTTTGCAATTTATTTTCGTAATCTTCTCCAGCCACTTCTAATGCTACATAACCTACTTACACAAACTAATGAATGAGTTACATGATGTATTTAGTAAATTCAAGAATAAGTTTGACGATATACAATATTTCACGTGCATTCTCTAAAAAGAATCGCAGATGCATTCTTATATATTTGCCTCGCATACGGCATGCGTCGCTCTCTTCTGCTTAACCCTCGCAGAAAATATGCGAAAGCATCCGGCTCGCGCCAAATGCAGATTGTTGCTTGCGGTGCTACAATGTTGAAGAATTCGAGGTACACTTCGCTGTAAAATTATCTTTCAAATACTTTTAAAGCAGAAGTAATTCTTGTTTGTGCTGTGTGACAGTTACGTTTACAACCCTAACTAGGTAAAGTCGGGACAAAGTTGACCTTCGTTGTTTGGGGTTTTGTTGGTGGTCAAACTGTAGATCCTGGGTACAGAGAGTAGAGAGTTGGGAATAGTCAATAACTTGGTAAAGTTTGATGAAATGACCTAAAAGATTGTTGCAAAAATAAAAGTAGGATAAAACTTGAGAACTACGAGTACCTACCTATTATGTTGGTCCGCACGTGACAAACTCCACACGGGCGAAGTTTCTAGCATAACATATTTATCAAATTAGACAAAAGAGCAAACAAATGCTTTAATTGTCTCCAGACATTGGCATCGTAAGGATATATGCGTTGTTCTAAGGCAAGGATAACGCTACGGCACGAGATTGTTCCATAACGCGCACGTGGCGCGTGCGTGGAAAAATATTGAAGACAAATGTATTGCTCCAATCCGAAATAAGAATATAAGACATCCCATTCCGATTCACAATTTAGATAGAGATTCTGTTTATTCTGTGGATACAAATAATATTTTTGAGATAAAGCAAATATCAAAACTGTAAAAAGTAGAGATGCAGACCGTTGTATCCTTTGGCTAGAACATTTTAGAAGGGGAATCTTATCGTGCTGGTCTGATGGATTAGAAGCTGAATTTTTGATATTTGCAATCACAAGTCTTGTATTATTGTGACGTTGTTTGTGCAAGACAACAACGACTTCTTCAATTTGATTTGATTTTATGTTGATAAAAAAGTATCTATGTCTAAAACAACAGAAGGAGCACACAAGTATTAAGGTAACATTCATGTCTATTTCAGTACCATCCCAAGGAACAGCGATAGTGTAGCTTGACGCGCGGCATTATTAATGGCGGCGTGGCAGGGTTGCCAGGGCTGTCGGTGTTGTCAGGAATAGCCGCGGCGCAGGAGTGCATGCCAATACACGTCACTGTTCGCCCGGGGACAGACGATCGTACTCATAATATAACGAAGTATGAAAGCAGACTGGAGTGCAAGACACGGAAAATCTTGCAGTTTGTCATGTCATTCTCGGAGTGGTGTCATGTGATACAAGTGCCTCGTAGGTCAATTGATGAGAAATTACGGAAAACACAATCAACTTCTTAAAGAACCTAAGTAAACGCACATAAATATCCATTTAGTCATGGGTGATTGATTCAAGGAATTGTTGATTGCTAATGTATTGATTGGAATTTATTATTGGGACCTCATAACGGTTTTATGAAATTAGAATCCTACAAAAACTGAAAACATTTTCCATTTGGAAAAGCGACTGGCCTAGGCTTAGTTTTGCTTGTCATCACTGAGTCTGTTAAAAGAGCCATTTAATTGGTCTTTACCATGTGGGTGGATATTGCCTAATTAAGTTAAGTTCTATGGCTCTTATACCTAATTGAAAGACCTACGTCATATTTTGAACACAATATTCTATTGCTACGACTAATCAATCATCCAAAACAAAAAAATATCTTTTAAATAAAAAAGGGCACAGTTAAAAAGCAAATCTCCCCAGTGCTTAGTCGTTTAAATATCTAGTTCGCGGAAGTGATTATCCACAGGACGCGGCTTCGGAGCGGCGCTTTGACGCGCTGTTGTGCCCGCAGACCGCAGACCGCCGTAATTGCTGCCAATTGCGAAAAATAGTTGCAGTCTTGCAGGCAGCTTATTTGCTTACATTCTTGTGCTGAGAATGGAGGTCTAAGTTTAAAAAGCGAACAATGAACATGCTAGTTTTTCCTCTCGCAATTCCCGATTTTCATTTTGTTTTGGTTGATTTCGAATGTTGTTGAAGGATGAGGGGCTGATGATCTGTCATAAAAGATCTTTCGACTTTTAATTTGTGCTCAGGTTTTATTACTATAATTTTAATAATAACTCATACATAACTTGCAACTTTACGAGGAAAATACTTATGTTGAACTTTGAGTAGCAAAAAAAAGTTGGCCTTGGCAGTTTCCAGAGATTTTAATCATATCGAATTCGAGAAAGTGTATTTATTGTTCCAAATGTTGTGAACACATTCTGCTCGTTAAATTAATCCTATTTTATTTAATTAGAATGCCTTGCATAATTTAAACTCTTCCAAAACTGAACAGCTAGTCCAAATACAAAGGTAGTTAGTAAATAAATAGAATAGTTTACGTCGGAAGTGTACCTACTTGCTCTGCAGCAACTCCACATAGCTGGTTATAAATGTCGCTCGAGGTTGCGATTATGAAACCACACGAAGTCTAAGTGANTAAAAATGAATTGGGTTTAATGTAAAAAATATCTCGGTAAAACGAAAAATGTATAATTGCTCGTCTTATCTATGTTATGCTATTTGTCTGTTTTTGAATTTGATAAATAAATACATCTTTATTAGATAATAAAGTATTAGGTGTTATTGAAGTTTTAGGCGTGTAATCCTACTAGAACATTTCTGGGAATCAGAAAATACATAAATTATATTTTAAAATATTGTTTCTTAGGAATGATTAAAGTCTGCTATCATTAATTGTATCAGCAGTGAAAAGAAATAAGGTTTCACGATTAAACTTTTCTCCATTATTATTTCACTAGCTTTCCGCCCGCGGCTTCGCCCGCTTGGAATTTTGTCTGTCACAGAAAAACTTTATCGCGCGCGTCCCTGTTTCAAAAACCGGGATAAAAACTATCCTATGTTCTTTCCCGGGACTCAAACTATCTCTATGCCAAATTTCATCAAAATCGGTTGCGTGGTTTAAGCGGGAAAGCGTAACAGACAGACAGACAGACAGACAGACAGAGTTACTTTCGCATTTATAATATTAGTTGGGATGGGATTTGAAGGCCACGTTGTAATATTGTAGAGCGATTCAGCGATGCTCCCTGCAGCAACAATCCAATTCGTTCGCCGGCGCCAACAAAATACCCCCTATTTTAAGTCTGACTCAAAAGATTCACTGGGCGGAAACTGGAAAGGGTCATATAATTAAATAGTTTCTCTAAGTGTGACTGTGTCGCCTGATGAATAACTCGCAGCTCCGACTCGATCTCTCGTTTCGTTGCAAATTGAAATTTTTGAAACGATTTGTCCTGATATTACGGCAGATGGTAGTTTTGACACTTGGCTTTTGAGTTGAGAGATTTGAATGAACCTGCCTTTGCGTGATTTAGCTTCCTTAACAAAGTTGCCTGCTTATGGTATTGGTTCAAATTTTCGTTTTTTAATTTTCCTAATTTCCAATCAGTGTTCTTTTACACTAACTTTCGTAGTTTACAAGCAGTAGTAGTATTTCGATTTTCATAAACAGAGGGGCCGAAACTCGATATCTTATGGTAGGTACATAAACCTGGTTTGATAAAACCCTTCAAGTTAGCAAATTCGGTAAAGTTTAAAATATTTCTATGGTCATTTAATTTTGTATCAAATATTTTCCAAATTCAGTGCTGACTCTACGTCTTCATCGAAAGATATTGGTGTAACTTATTAAACCCAAACTAAATTATCAGAAAAAAATGAAAAACGTCGGCAGGTTCCGCAGATTTAATCCACTTTGCAGGTAGACGTGACGCTCCCGATGGCTAATATATTTTGCCTAAATTCCGTATTAAACGCACCTGTGCCAAATTTGTGACTCCACCACCCATCCCTTATTGATACGGATTTGTCTAGAAATGCTCCTAAAGTTTGCATATTTATTACTCAACCTTCAAACACACTGGTGGTCTTTTAGACGTAGTGGAAGTTAGTTGGAAACAATCATAGTTTATGACTATGCCTACCATTGCAATGCGGTACAGCTTGTGATGAAAGTAGAGCTGAAGCAAAATACTGATTTCTCTGATAATAAATAATCTCAGTAAGTTACTAAATTATCAACTAAGGAATAACACTTTCAGTTTTGTTTTCACGCCTCCCATTGAAAATGTGATGTATGTTCGTATCCGTGTTTTTGTATCAACTTTTTGAAGTAGCAGAATAGGTCTATTTAAATCCTAATTTGAAAATACTTCCATTGCACTTTAAATTACCGTTTAAATTAAGTTTTTAGCGTATTTTTTACTTACCCGATGCCGTGGCGCTGCCGTAACGCGAGGTTGGCGGGGTTGACGCTCGGCTTAGCGTGAGTAATGGCCGCTCATTCTATTTACTATTAGCGCGGGACCTCTGGCCAGGACTTGCATTTGTTTTAAACTTTCAGTCGCCTGCTTGGATGCTCCGGTGGGTTCTGATCTGATTTATTTAAAAGTGTGCTTCAGTGGGATTATGCTGTTTGGTAGTAGGTAAGTTAAAAGATTCGTGACTTTTTTAGCGTTGATTAAGAGACCCTAAAAGGAAAGCATGCAGGCAGATACGTTACGTTAGAAATACCTACTTAAACAAAATTAATGACTTGAATGAAATATCTCCAAACCAAATCTAATTTTCACTAACTTGAAAATTATCATAAATTAAAACAATTTTTCCGTTTCTTCATCCAATTCATTAACGAGCAGATTTGCTCGATAGGAATAAAATTAACATGTTTTAAAAGCTTTCTCTTATTGCTGGTTTTTTCTTAGCGGTCCAACAGACCGGTAGGACATTTACATATTAGGAGTTGCGGGGGCGGCGGGGGGTTGATTTCGCTTCGTAAGTAGCGAACTTTGCTTTCATTAAATTAATTAATTTGTGACGGGCCTTTGCGCAAATTAATTTGAGACTCAACCGTGCGTGTTTCACCGCTAAGACACGTATTTTTTGTAAGTCAAAAAGTAGCAGATTTGATTTTATTTGACTTCCTACTATATTTATATGATTTTAGCGATTGTTTTTAAGGTGTGTTCGAAGTAATTTTTCTGTTTTGCTCCGGTTAGCTGTAAAATGACCCTGCAATGGTGATAAAATTTATGAGTGAGTCGTAATTTCACTCGATCAGTTCGATGGCTTATCAGTCAGAGTTCAGACAGCAGAATTTAATCAAATGTATTATTTGATAAGAAGCTTTTCTTTTGATATTATGTAAATTAATATGCATATTAAAGTAATGATTCCATCATTGAGTGGGTTGTTTTAAGTAATTGGTCTATTAGAGCCATGTCAGACGCCTACAGCAGATTACCTTTGGGTTTCGACCCACGCGATAGAAAACCCATAAGCAATTTAAGTCTAATAAAAATAACAGTAAACAAATTAAATATATTGCCAATTAAGGCTAAAGTGAGACACAAGAAATAAAGTAAGCTGACGTTATCTCCAAGGATTATTCCAGTCACATATTATCCTCTTAAAATATAGACTCGCTCAAACAATGCAGCTGAGAATTATTGCCATATTCAAAGTAAAATATAAGCAGTATTCGCTGGATGCAAGATCTGCAGCCGTTCATGGAACAGTACCCGCGCTGCAGTCTTGTTTGTCTCAACAATATTAAACACAAGACAAGAATTCCATCAGATAGCTTTAATCTTTAACTGTAACCGAGTAAGGCGTTAGTGCTTTCAGTTATTTTGGTTATTTAAATTTTAATAATATTGTGATGGAATAGGTTTGTTTTTAAATAACGTTTTTTATCCTTGAAAAGTAGTCAGAATACCAAACCTTCAGAAATTAGAAATTACTTTTCTTTATAATTCCAATTTTTTCAATCTCATGCAAGCTCACAAATACTTACCTGACTAAGTAGGTATATGTAGTTAGCAAGATCTATTCTTAGTTATTTCACGGTTGCATAATAACAATGCTGATCTGTACCACAATAACCTCCTCCTTTTTTGAAGTCGGTTAAAAATATCTTGTGATCTCAAAGAGTGGCGTTAGATTCACTCACATTAAATAAAACAAATTATCACTGACTCATGAACGGCTAAAATGTCGATTAAATTACTCAATATTTTCAAAGATTTCCGTCTACCATATAGAAAAAGTCAGTTACAAAATCTTACATCCACATGCCATAACCGTATCAGCTAACGGCCGTGGCTGGTGGCCAGTGGCGGCTATCTTTCCGGGACATTGGGCCCCGCTGAGGCGGCAATGCGGCAATGTACCGACCGACTCTGTACCGGTTATACTTTATTAGCAGATGATAAAACTATGGGTTTCTCAAGTCTAAGACGGTCAAGGAACGACCAAAGAAATATTACTAAGGATTTAGGTACTTTTAGAATTTGTACAGATATTTTAGTGTTTCATTGCTTCGTTACACAGGAATATATGAGAAATCATATAATTTTTCGGTTCAAATAAATCGAATGTCTCATAGGTAAAAGCAATAAAGCTTGAAGTTGTAAACTTTATTAAAAATGAGATAAGTAGGTATTAAGTTGAAAAAAAAAAGAAAGATAAGGATATACATGAAAAACTTACTTAAAAATGCGTACAGAATTATACTCCTTGAGCTATTAACTTTTCAAAATAATACCAATAATACTTTGAAGTCTCGTTTCGTTAATTTTGTTCTTTTACTTTTAAATGGCAATGCCAGATTTTGTATGGAAGGTGGCGTCTTTTTTTTTTCGCGCAGCCATCGACCAAACTTTGTTTTTTGATTACAAAATAGTGTAATAAACCAACCTTATTATGACATGTATACCTCTAAACTCAGTCTGAACTGAGTTACGAGCATCAGAAGTTTGATGATTTTTTGATACTAGATTTGCTTTTTGCGCGCAAAGTTTTGTAAGAAATTGCAACAAAATAGTAAGATTGTATGTGTAAACAAACAATATCATCCATTAAAGGCTCCAGACATCAATGTGGAGCAGAATCAGCGCAATAAAAAAATAGCGCAATATTTTGTTGCAATTTCTTACAAAACTTGCGCACAAAAAGCAAATCTAGTATGAAAATCATCAAACTTCTGATGCTCGTAACTCAGTTCAGACTGAGTTTAGAGGTATACATTTCGTAGTAAGTTTGGTTTATTACACTATTTTGTAATCAAAAAACAAGGTTTGGTCGATGGCCGCGCGAAAAAAAAAGACGCCAATTTCCGGCATTGTCTTTTGTACGTCATTTAACGTACAAATTCAAAAGTAAACGAACAATAATTATTCGAAACAAATGAAGTAACATAAATCACGTTAATGAATTGAAAAGCGCACGCGCTCCGCTGTTTGATTAGGTCGCCAAACATAATGTCCGCACTGAAATACGGTAAGGCTCATACAATTACAATGAAAATAAACTGAGTTGTTAGGTACATTCCGGTTCATTAAATTAATTCAAAATAATAGAGTTGGTATTTTCTGTCGAATCTAGATTTTACCAGAATGACAAAAAATTAACCATACGAATTAAAGATCACTAAAAAAGGTCGCAAAGTTGGACCAGGGCAAATATACCATCCTAGTCTGCATCTCACTTAACATCAGGTCAGGCAGTCAAATCCCTGCCTTGTTCTGCACAAAAAATCTAGATATGAATCAGAGAAAGTGCAATGTCACTGTTCTGACTCAATAGTCCACTCTGTGTATAAAACCTGTTATTTATTGTGGGCAAATGTTTGGTTTCATTATTGTGAAATGTGAACATTTTCTATCAACCGTTTACATTGGCAAGGAGCCAACGACTAAAATGTAGAGTAAATTGCTTTTATTTCTATAACGTTATTTTCGCCAATACTCGCAACATCCGATATGGTCTAGTGGCTAGGATACCTGGCTCTCACCCAGGAGGCTCGGGTTCGATTCCCGGTATCGGAAAAATATTTTTTTTTTACCATACAGATTTTTGAGATAAAAATTTACTTTCACAAAATTATGTTAATGAGTAGCGAGTTTTTTAAATTCCGGGCGTGTTGAAGTCCACCAAAGTTTTAAGTTATTTGCATATTTGTTTGCTGACAACCCAGATTTAAATGGCTAAAATTATAAAAATGATCCCATGAAGCATTTATTAATTGTCATCCGCAACGAAATTTATTTATGAAGAAATTCGTTACATAGGATGATTGTTTTTAATATGTTACTTAGTACATATAACGTTAATTACTTGTAATATGTAAAACAAATGAAAGCAGATGACAGTTTAAGCTGGGTTGCACCATCTTACTTTAATTTTAACAAACGTCAAACATCTGTCACACTCCATACAAAAAACACCGGTTATCGTTATAGTTACGGTTAAAGTTAGGTGGTGCAACTCAGCTTTAGGGTTTCGTTGTTATTAGGAAGACCATAACCCAGCGTTACCTAACCGACTATTAGGGTTCTCGCGGTTGATACCCGGCTCACGGGTGTCAGCACGCGATAACAGCTATCTAGAGCTAGATTACGCCCTGAGATTATAGAAATTGTTTAATAAAGTGAGATTACTTATTTATGTGTTTAAAGTGTAATCTAAATAGTTAAGATTAGCACCTTTTTGGTCCGCCTGTGAACGTCCATTTCTTTGATCTTGAGTCAGCCTGTCCAATACATCTGAAAAAAAAAAATAATAAAACATTACAATGTAATTGCAAGAACCATAAATATCTCACAAAACAAAAGACATCACTGACAAGTAGCGAATAAAATGAAGAGTCATTACGAAAAAAAAATCGCCCATACACTTAACCAAATTACCAAAGATTAAGAAAACCGCAAAGGGGCCACGCGAATCGTTTAAGATACTAAAGCTAAGCGCCGTCAAGTTCGTTACCGTCCCTTGACAAGCGGAACGCGGGTTATCCGTAGGCTAAGTAATTTATCCGGGACTCGAGTTAACCGCCCTACATCCTCCCGGATTTAAAATAAGGACGCCATTAATATGCGCCGGGAGCGGCAAACAGCAACAAGCGTGCGGGAGAGCGCCAATGCAGAGGGAGCGGTAGGCACTTAATCGTGCCAGTTGTTCACAGTTCTCTAGAGTCTACACGAGTAAGAAAGAGGAGAAAATGCATGCATTTGATTCAAAGTGTAGCCGTCACAGTGCAATTTCTAGATTTAAATAATTTGGCAATTACTTTTGTGCCAGAAGAGTATTTTTTATCATGTCTATAGTGTTTTTAAAATGTAATTGGTTGGACTGGCTGCCTTTTGTTTTTGTTAAAAAAACTTCTGACTCTGTACTGGTCAGAAGTTATAGCTCTGTACCTGTCGTATAAAATGAATAAATATTTAGACCTGAAAAACTGAAATTAATACAATACAGAGTAGACCTGCACTACTTATTTACACACTTACACTTTGTCATAACCATCACAATTATTACAAACAATAAAATATTGCAGGCACTTACCTGGAAATTACCTGAAAGTATTAGGACGCGACCTTCTGCCTTACCTATTGCTTACTCTTTGTCCCGCGAAGTTAAATAGAGACGCGTTCTAATTGTTTTATTGCCGGTGCTGAGGGATGATGGCGCGATCGGGAGTCGGCCTGGCTGTAAAAACCAAATCTCTGAATAGGCCGCGGGTGAAAGTGCTTTTACTTAGGCTGGGTTGCACCATCTTACTTTAACTTTGACAAACGTCAAAAATCTGTCAAACTCCATACAAAATACACCGGTTATCGTCAAAGTTGCGGTCAAAGTTAGGTGATGCAACTCACCCTTAATCTATAAACGGCAGGATTGGAAGANTCGGAAGAAATTGAAAGTTTTGGTAGAGTCGCTATTTAAAGTTTAATTATGATAATAAAAGTTAGACGTTTGCAATTTCTATGTGCAAAAGCAAGACAAATTCTTGTACATCAATTTGTCCAACTGCAGTTTGTTAGGATTTTGTCGTAACAACACCTTTTTTGGGAAAGAAATGCTTGAATTTGTTGAATTGAATTGTGATTGAAATAGATTTAACATAATTAGTAAATACATAACCCATACTTATAAAACATACAGCACAATTATTGATTTTTTTATTGTTTTTATGTTCTAATAATAGTTTTAATAGTTTTAACACGGTAATACTATCATACAGTATTGTAACTTCATATAAACGGACGAAACGCGAGCTTTCCTTCGAAATTCAAATCTCGGTATGCGCTCGACATGCAAAAGTCGGGGGTGTCGCGAATGTGCCACGGTAATAAACGGACGATGTGTTGTTTTTGAAACAGTAAGCACTCTTTTTTTTATAAAAATAATTACAACTACCTATTTATACAGGGTGTTAGGTAAATAGGTTTATAAGCTGACACTAGCCTATGTTAACATATTATGCATATAAATTGTATGGTGAAGTCAGTGATATCATTTTAATTTTTTTAATTTTCATACTTACAAAATAAAATTTATAAAATCAGATTTGTATGAAAATTAAAATTATTAAAATGATGATATCAATTTTCTGACTTCACTAAGTATACCATTTATGCACATGTTAACATGGGCTAGTGTCGGCTTAACCCATTTACCTAACACCCTGTATAATAATCAAGAATTTTGTACGCCTCAGTCGAGGCGTATACATTTTACGGTCGCAAATTTATAAGATTTATTACTAAATCTTAACACAAATATATTTTTTTATTAAATCTACTAATCACAAAACAACATGCATTTTATCCTATTTCATTCAGTAAGTTATTTTGTTTGTCAAAATAAAATAAAAATTACAATCACAAAACTAGATAAAAATTCTAAGTAGGCAGATGTAATGAAAATAGGGTCTGCAGGTGGGCACTTGGGCAGCCCTATCGCATGTTGTCATTCGGTGACGTACCGCGCTGCTGTTGACATTTATTTCAAAAACTAGCGGCCGCCCGCGACTTCGTGCGCGGACTTCGTGCGCGTGGATCTCGTTTTACCCCCCCTTCATCTATCTTACGCGGTTCAGATATTTTCATACAAATGTTTTTTCCCGCTAACTCCCGTTCCCGTGAGAATTTTGCAATATCCTGTTGTAACTAAGCTTTAAGTTTACTAAGGTACCTGCATGCCAAATTTCAAGAGTCTATCTTACGCGGTTTAGATTTTTTCATACAAATGTTTTTTCCCGCTAACTCCCGTTCCCGTGGGAATTTTGCAATATCCTGTTGTAACTAAGCTTTAAGTTTACTAAGGTACCTGCATGCCAAATTTCAAGCGTCTAACT